>NW_021848818.1:1075867-1082811 GCF_003651465.1 Formica exsecta | reverse complement strand
TTTTTTTTTTTTTTTTAATGGTATCTTTTTTGTCCATCATGACTTTTTTTTTTATGTTTGCGATTAGTTCCGTTATACTCGTTAAACTCGTACTCTCGGTTACGCGATCTCTAATTTTAAGCTGAGATTCGTCCCGCGCGAACTTTCGAACGTGGTCGTTGATACACCTGTCTTCGGTCTCTCCTTACCTTCGTTCGGGAAAATTGTTCATCACTTTTGCGATCGCAAAATGATGAATTTCACGATTAAGCGATTTCGTCCGAACGCATCGTTGTACACTCTCTCGTCACGCATAAAACGATTATTATGCCTCGGCCCCGATCTAAGTAACGCGTCGAAGACGTATCTTACGAACATCAAGAAACGAAATTTTTTTTTTACCGTAATAAAAACGTCCCAACTCGGAATCGCCGACGTGAACGTATATAACGCTAAATATTTTACATATTTATATGTGTGTGTGTTGCGTATTTATATATTTATATATTTATATGTATATATTTATATTTCTTCTCGCTTCGTCCCCTTCGTCTTTCTAGCACTCTGTGGTGACCTAATTAATCTCGTAAGTCGTGATTTTTTATAACTACGCGTCGTATCCCGTAAATCTACTACTGCGGCGATGGACGGGGGTACAACCCTATATATGCGGCGTTTTAAAAGAGATGACAATAATGAAATATATATCAAAAGAAAAGCCCGAGAGAAACGCGAGGTATACTCTCCCGAATTTACGTTACGTCCAACACGCTGATCGCCCAGAGAATCGCGAAAATTGCATCTCGCCGTATCTTCCCCGATACGCGATTCAATAATCGACGATCCAACGTTCATTGATACACGTACGATACATATTTATATACATATTTATATAATCTGTAATAATAGAAACTTTATAACGCGCTCGTATAACCTCATCTCTAATTATCTTACGACTTAAGTCACTAATAATACTACCAAGTAATCTCAGTTATCATATAATCAACATTTTTCTCTTTGATATGTGCGTTCGCGCTTTGTCAATGCCAAGAAAATATTCGAAGCGTTTGATCTTATTCGATCGTTCACAGCGTGCGTATTGTGTCCCTTTTTATTCCGCTATATCCCGCGTTATTTTATATCCACGAGTATCGTAACGATTATATATCATGTCATTCGTCGTGAAAGAACAGTGACGTTCTTAGTATACACGATCGATCGATGCGGAGAACAAATTTGTGTCACTCGGCCCTTCTTTAACAAACTCGATGAAATTTGAAAGATCGTTTTGATCCTCGTCGCGTGCCCGGCTCTAATCTACCGACCTTGTCACGATGTAAAAATTCCTCTACGGTTCTCGAAAGCTACGTTAAAAAGTATGAAATCAACTAAACTCTTAACGTTGCTTAAATTCTAGTTTGGAGCGTCTTTTTGCGAGCGCGCGACAGGTTCCGGATCCGTATAAGATAACAGCTACCATCAACTCTAAACAGTACAACGTATTGTGCATTCACATAAAAATATAAAATAGTCTAACGGATCCTATATATATGATAACAATAAATTTATTTTTTTTTCCCACGCGACTAAAAGTCTCGAAAGCCACCTTTGGAAAAATGAAGCTTTTGTAAATATAAAAAGATAATTATATTTCTCAAAAAGATTTTTTACGAGAGAGACGCTCTTATAAATTTAGAATGGTCTATATCGGATACTGATTATACTGTTTCGGGTTGAATGCATTAACTGGTGGGAATTTGTTTCGTTCTCGTTCTCTTTCACATAAATGTATCCCTTACGTAATAGGGTTGGCATCGATGCATTGCACTTTAGTCTTGACAAACTTGCCGGACAAACAATTTTCATCTTTCGAAAACACACTCCGTCTCGTCGCGTTCACATCTCGAACGTAAATATATATATATATATGTGTGTGTGTGTGTGAGTGTGTGTGTGTGTGTGTGTGTATCTGCGTGCATGTATGCATTGAAATAAATTTTATTTTCTTTATTTTATTTCAATTTTCTTCTCTCTCTTTCTCTCTCTCTCTCTCTCTCTTTGTCTTTTTTATTGTTATTTTCATGCTCTATAAATAAATGTGCCAGTGTACATACGTGCGTTCTGACAATTTGATAACACAAGAATCGAATCAAATTTCATGTACTAAAATATAGTACATATATATCTTACATACAACTGATACATACATACATACATACATATGTATATATATGTATATATGTATATATAACTATATATGTACAACTCGAGTCGCTAAAAAGTATCGAAATCAATGGCATGCCATGTACATTTGAAATCTCTTCATGTCATTCTTTCTGGAGGGGAATGTATCACGAGGCGAGCTATTTTCTTATACACACACGTTTATATCCAGGCAACTCACGGAAAGTATTAATCTCTCGAGTCGACGTTCAAAACCAAAACGGGCCATCTCTCTTCACCAATGTCGATGATGTTTGTCCTATGGTATATTACAAAGCATAAATTACGCGAGCACCGCTGCGCTTTGTGCCCTCCGGCACGACCTTCGACTTATCACGCGATTCACTGCTAATCCGCTTTCGTTGTTTCGCTTGCGACTGACAGACTAATCCTTTTCGTACCCCGCACACCACGGCGCAAAATGCCTCGGCACTATATTCCCCACTTTTCTCCCGCAGCTCGTACACATTTCCCCATTTATGTTCGACGTCACGAAGGAACCCGGCTTTGTTTTCCGTTGGTGATCGCCGCTAAATCCGAAGGGCGGTTCGCCGCTAGCTATCACGTCCGTATCGAGCGATTTTGATTACATCTTTTTCATACGCTGAGTAAAAGTTCATCCGCTCACGCGCCTAAGAGATTTTCATTTACAGAAATCTCATAATTGTGCCTGTGTTTCGAAGTTTGTCTATGCTATTTAAGAATAATGCCTTATTTCTTTTTTTCTCCATTCACAATCTTTTCAATTTCAGATATAGTTTATTCATTGGATAAAAACGTGATATAAGACTGAAACCACTTATAATTAAAAAGGCTCGCGGATAAAAAAGTCTCAAAACGTTCATATTGATAAATAAAATTTCATAAAAAGGAAGAGTGTTTAGGTGAATTTTTTTTTTTTTTTAGAATTAATTGGCAGTATTGCCATGCAGGCGAAATCCTTTTTCTCAACGTAATGCTCTGTCGCGAAAAGGAGCATTGCTATCTTAATTAATGATCGATACCTCGGAGAGATCATATTGTTGCCATTCATCGCTTGCATCGTAACTATAATTTTACCTATATTTCGAATAGCTACAGACATCTGCACAATTTCTTTTTTTCAAGCTTATATCGTTGTGGAGTTTGACTATTCTTCGTCGTTTAACATAACCGGTTATGTCTCACGTTAAAAAAAAAATTGATGTGACAAATTGTTGTTCGTTATCATCGTGGACATGTAACATCGGAAGGCTAAACGTAAAATAACTCATTGTCAGACGCGACGCGGAGCGTAAGCTGCGAGAGACCGTCCCCCATGCTTCCAATATCAGGACCATAGAAAAAAATATATATACCGTTATATGCGAATATAATATACGTGTGTATGTATATTCTCCATATAATGCGTTTTGCGTCGCACCAAATTTTCTTCATACTATACGTACGAGTTTGATAATCTAAAATTCGCCTTATCGATTAATGTTGACAGAATTTTTTTTATATAATTATGGTCTCTTTCTTATCTCTTCGCGCCATGGATCAATTTTTGCGCCAGCTGTGGGCTTAATAAAAAGCTAGGCCGCTTTTAGGCGTTCAGGCTAGAATATCACTTCTCTGTTTGTATCTCTCAAAACGTGGTAGGTATGTATAATAACATTTTCTTCTCACCTCGTACGTTAATATAATCGATATCACATTATAACTATTATCTCTATGTTCTTAAAACGTATCCTTTACAAACGCTTTTTACAACACGGGTCCTGTAACTTAAAAATCGCTCATTATTCACACTTTAAACTCTATACATGAGCCTATTTTTTTTCTCCCTCTCTTTCTTACTCATTATCGTTCTCTCTCTCTCTCTCTCTCTTTTTCTCAATCTCACACACATGCATACCTTCGTGAACTCGTTATTCATCCTGTTACCCGTTTGTCTTTACTGTGTGTACACGTAACAATCATAATAGTAAGTTAATATTTTCTAACGATATCTTTTAGTAGTGCGTCGTAATGCAATGTTGAAAACTTGAAAGAATTTAGGGAAAAGAATTGTTGCTTGGAGAGTATCAAGCGATGGGATATCACGGAAAGTGCAACGTCTAAGCGACTCGTGCTCGTTTCTTTTTTACGATGCATTATCTGCACGTTCCGTAATTTTAGTAGTTTTTGCATATCGTATCGATACTTTCTCTATGCAGAGAAAATGTATCGCACATGAGGATTCGATCGTGCGTAAAGTGCATCAACAAGCGATACAAGTGTTCTCGATTGGTTATAAGAATCTTCGCGCGATCTATTTATCAATTCGAATATGCGATTTGCAAGAGTTTTCTCTATGCACTTAGGAAGGTCTGCTTTCGCATGTCGCTTACAGATTATAGTTACGAGAGTAGTGATAGTAATTGTATTTAAAAAACACGCTCGGAATCGGATCTAAATGTCTTACGCAAACGAGACGTATTTTGCATTATCCGAATGGACTCACTCGATGCTGATCAGCAATAAATAAATTGCTACGATTTGAACGACTTTCCATGAAAATATAATACATTTCTTATAAACAATGTATGTTTCCCCTGAATCAAATGTTAAATGAACAATTAAAGAGAGCCAAATGAATGTCCCTGAACTTGTTTCTAGCAATTTAATAAAATGAAAAGCAAAAATATAATCAGCGCAGGCAAGATTAATTGATTGCTAAAAAACGTCTCGCATTTTTATCACTACTCTATCTTATTCACGTATCAACAGCAACATCCGTTCCGATCGTATACTGAAAATCCGCTGCGACGATCGATCGTTTCATTTGGAACGTGTGTTTACCAGTGTCTGAATCATATCGTTTAATGAATATTTAGATCGTTTATTTCGTTTAATCGATATTTAGAGACTTTCAGTGATATCTCTCTAATGTAATTTCTCGAATGTAGGAAACATTTTATATTTTAACTGACCAAACACAATCTTACTTTAATTAAAATAATGTATGTAATGTATTAAGAAATTTATCATAAACATGGGAAGAAATAAGATATTTTTTGCACGTTTTGTAATCTTTTGCTGTGAAAGCTCGCATAATCTATGCATAATTTATATGTCTTTGTATATTATAGCGTTGTGATTAACACATTAAAGTAAAAAGACTTGTAAACGAATTGTAAACATATAGCGTACATTTGAGATTCACGAGTATACATCGTCGAAACGAAACGTCGAACAGCACACCGCATCAAGTTGGAATTTCGTGAGCATAATAGATTAAAGTTATATCGAACTATTCTACGATTAGAAGTGAAAAGAGTTCTATTTTTAGAGGAAAATCGGCGAGCGGTCAGGTCACTTGCTCTCTCTCTTTCTCTCTCTAAGGATAACGTTATATATAATATATTTGGACACGTGAGCGTGCCAAGGAGTCAAACGAAAGAAGCCTCACTGGAACATTGTGTACACTGACGAAGTAACTTTGCGTTTTTCTTTTTATAAATTTGATATTATTGCTATTGATTGTGTAGATAAATTCAAAAAAACGCGTAAAAAACATTTCGGTAAATGCACGAATCAAGCGACATTTGATGCGATATCGTATGATTAGACTTGGAAACTTTTTGATCGAGGAGATTGCTAAGATATAATTTTTTGTAGACTTTTGTTGCAAAAGTCTAGTCAATGAATTAATAAGCATTCCGCAATTATTAATTCATCTCACGTACGGTATTGCTTATTAAGCGACAAGAGAACGAGAAAGAAGAAGAAAAAGAAAGAAAGAAGAGTATGACCAGAGAGACTCGAACTATATACGTGCGCCAAAGGATTCTTCTACGGATTATATAAAATTATGCTGGTTTGGTCCTTGGCACGATCAGCTAACGCGCTCGCCATGCCTAAATAATAAGGTAGCGCACTCGAGCGAAGTGGCACGCTCGATTAATCCTTAACAAGACGAGTATTTCGTTTCAGGTATTTCAAGATTTATACAATATGTACACCTCTCGCGCGCGACTATAAGAACAAAACGCCTCTGCGTGATACACAAAACTGCTGTGACCTGATGATCGGTGATAGTACCGTGTATATATGTATGTGTGCTTGTGCGCATGTATATATGTACGTGTGTGTTTGTGTGTATATGTGTTCATGGTGCTGCTATTGCCGTTCGATCATTAAATTCCCTTCACGCGCACGCGGGAAGGTAATGACTGGGTTTGCGCGATTTCCTTCTCGGCTCGACCGCAAGGAAGAGTTCTCTCGTCGGCCGAGACTCGCCGACGACGATGACGATGATGATGACGAGATTCGTAAGTGTGCGTCCGTTCGTAGACGTGTCGCCTTTCTTCCGGAGGAGGTTCTAATACCTCTGCTGCACCGGCTGCCCTACACCGGGCAGACCAACCATTCGTACTCGAACATCAGCGAAACGGCGACGAAGACGAAGTAGAGGATGAACATCGTGAAACCGAGGCCCTTGTTCATCTTCCATCTGAAGCAGGCGATGCTCATGATCACGAAGAGCAGCATGCAGAACAATATCGCTATGCTGCACACCATGCCCACCGAGTTCACCTCCACGGGTTTCCCGTAGATCAAACCATACAGGAGCCACGGAACCGGAAGCCTGCGGGCAGAAACAAAGCGCAAATCGAGCCTATTCATTGCCCGATGATTCGTCGATGTGGTTATAATTAAGCCCCTGCGCTTCAATTTTCTCTTTTTCTCTGATTATTTTATTTCTTTTTTTAATTATAGATATATATATTTTTTCT
>NW_021848818.1:1046541-1075807 GCF_003651465.1 Formica exsecta | reverse complement strand
AGATATATATATTTTTTCTAATTAAAAAATAAAATATATATATCTTTCAAATATGTGTGCAGTGAATATATTCTAAGAAAAAGAGATGTAGGTAATAGCTGCAGCAACGTGAAGGATTATGTGGAATTAATATTTAAGATTAGCAATGCTTAATTATATATCGATCGAAAACTTTTTAATTAAATGTTTGCTTATATATCATATCGAGTTTGCCAGCTAGTAACTTAAAAAAATCTTGGAATTATATAAATAATTTTATCTCTCCGAAATATATTAATTATTTTGTAGAATAATAATGTGTTGTGACCTGTTAAAAATTACCACTACATATGTTACCACTATATACACTTAATCATTTATTTTAATTAACATTTATTTAATTATATAAAAAATTCCATATATTCGTTACATCATCATATAAATTGTGAAACGTGATACGTGCTTTCGACAAAATTTTCCGAATATATGTTGGATCTCTTGTATTATGAATTTTATTAGATTCTTGTTGCGCTTTTTCTCTCTCTTTCTCTATATATATATATATATTTGACGTAAAATATCTATAATTCATGTTTGCCTATAACAATACTGTCGACATCTCTTGGATATATATCATTTGACGTGCAGTCGCAATCGCTTCCGCACAAATACGGAAAAATATTTTTCTTCACTTTCCTTTCAAATCCTCTACCATTTGGCAGTCAGTCGACAAATGCGTGGCTATGATTGATCGTGATGAGAAGGATCTGATGTTTCATCGCGACGAGCGATTTTCAGGAGATCGAGTGCTATGGAGGGATGCGCGATCAATTTCGACAGATTGGATCTTATAGTCGTGAAGACAAAGTGCAGAAAGATAATGAATTCTTATCGGTAACAGCCACAAGTTACTGTATAAACTTGGCTTTTCGTCGAGGATCGCTCGGGAAATATCATGCTCAAAAATCACACAGAATATTGTTAAAATTGCAAGATCATTTTGTTTTTTTACTTTATTTTTATTAATGTCGAAATGAAGAATTTTTCTTTTTACTGTTAGTGCTTCGGAGATTTAGATATGTATCGTTTGTAGTAAGAATTGGAGTGCAAGCACAAGAAATTCAAATACGCGAATACGCGTAATATTAAATTGGCGAGTTCAGAAAGTGTCAAATTTTCATTGCTTGATTGACGTTTATCATGTAATTAGTAAAAAAAAAAAAAAAATAAAATGGTTGTTTCGCGTAGAGATTTTCGAAATTTATCCGCGTAAAATGAGTCATGGCTGAAACAGTATTCGTGACATCTGCGCCAATAATACGGTAATAATGCCAGAGAATGAATAGCGAATGCGATTATAGTGAAATAGTGAGAATTCTTCGACAGATTTGGTTTGGCTACCAATTCCATACATCTCTTCTAATCCCGTTTAATCATCGGTCATCATCTGATTCATATTGCATGCGCGAACATATATATTATCAGAGAGAGAATATGTGTGTGTGTGAGTATGTGTAAAGTACATATATATATGCATACTTAATATATATACTAGCATATATAGAAGTATATACTAATATACGTATGTGTATGTATATATAGTTAGTATATAATTAAGTGTATTGTATTCGCGCGGACACACATGCGAGGGAGTTCAATAATTCCGATATTGCGCGATTCGTCTATTGAACTCTATTGTGCCATTGATATCTTACTAACTATAATCATTTCTGCTGTCTATATATCAATTTCCGTTCTTTGAAGATCCTACCGGTAATGCTGACATTGTTTAAATAGTATCGGGAAAAGTGCCCGCAATAGTTGATACCAGCTAATGCAAGAATAACGAATTAATATTGTGCGCGTTTTGCAGGAATAAATATAAGTTTATAAATTTTTTGAAATAGAAGAATATTTTTCCGAAGAATATGCAATATATTGTGTTTAAGTTTTTCCATATCTTTGAATAAAAGAATAAAAATAATATTATAATTAAAGAGAAAGAAAGTAGGAAAACAAGTTCCACGTTAACAGACATTTTTTTTTAATAATCTGACAAAGCTCTAAATTTAAAGTATCTTCATATGAGTTTTAACGAAACAAAAAATATATATCGTATCTATTATCTGTGTAAAAGATGTTAAAATTTGTATAAATATGCTAAAGATATTCAATATTTTATTCGATATTTGATTTTATTTAAATATTCCATAATATGCTGATAGATAACAACTAATTATATATTTAATGATTCAAATCATAAACATATCAAAAATATAAATATATCTTTAAAGTAACGTATGTTTATTTATGTTAACATATAATTACGATAAATATTAGCTGTGAATATATTCTTTGCACAATAAGAGTAACAATAGCACAGTTTTTTTTTTATACTGATAATACCTGTCGACTATTATACCGTGAATAAGCGCTTTATGAAGTGACAGTAAAGGGAAAATAATGAAAAACGTTAATCGCGTATTTTATTAATAACTTTCATTAGCTGAGGATTTAGATACATTATGTAAAAATTTAAAAAGTGATTTAGGAAAAATAAAATATTATCCCTTTTACTAAATTAGAGAAAAAAATACGTGCAGTTCAAGTTGATCGATACTTTTTTTTTGTCATATAAAACGTTACTCTGATATGTTGTTTTTCTCGTTCCGCTCGAACGATCACTATTAGCGAAATTTGAGATTGATATCCCTTTCCGAATAAGCTTTTCGGCCTCTTTGGCACTTGGTCCTTCTCGTTAATCGATCCTTCAATATAGTGCGACGTAAATGGGTCTCGGATTCAAAAACAGGAAAAGCAGTAGACGCTTTTAGGAATGTATTAAATTTCTTTGTCTCGCGACACATTTTAGTATCTATTATGCTACTTTGCTGTTTAGCAAGAAAGTTTTTGAAAAATTCTTACTTATAATCCTTGCAGAATATTGCCTTTTTATTGAATAAATTATTCTTTGCGTTGTTTTAAAAGTACAAGTTAGAATTTTCCGATTAATATTGAACAATTGCAGAATTAGATGATTAAACAAATAATAATATTAATACAAATTTATTGATATTAATTAAGTGGCAAATTTATAATACCTGAATTAATCGTGGCACTGGTACACAATTTTGGTACAATAAAACAATATAAAAAAGTTTTGCTTCTTTTTAATTTGTTTTCTCCTTTATTAATTTTCTTTACGCCAAATGTTAATAAAAGACGTGTTGAGAATGCTTATCTTTCAGCATTTGTATCTATATCGTTCGGTTCATGTATGCTAATTTATATTCTAACTTTCTTTTTCTATATTTCTTCGAGATTCGGGATAATCCTAGCGGAAAATCAATATGACATTCTGTACAATTCTTTCTTGAAAGATTTTCTTATCATTATCTTATTTTCTCATCTTATCTATATATCGAATCTAGCAATAGCTATCATATATATTAGAGTATATCATAAAATTCTATTCACGTACGGAATCAATGAGAAATACACGTTGCTGCGACTTTTCTAGAATAAAATTTTCTAGAAAGACTGTGCCAAACGATGTTCGCTCTTTCACATACATAAATATTCTTTTTTTAAAATAATATATATATATATATATATATATATATATTACTTATCATATATGATATATACATATTTTATGATAAAATATTTTTTAGAATTGTTTTATTTTTTTATCATATATATTCTTGGAATAATTTTTAGTTCTATAAAATTTGTTGAGCACAGTTAGGATTTTTTATTTTCTTTCTCTATTTGGTTTCATCAAAAAATAGTTTAGTAATTGTAACATTTTTAAACAATGATACATATACAAATAAAATAAAATTAAGGCATAATGAATTGAGATTTTCTAAAATATTCGTGCAATTCACTAAACGCGATAAAACAAAATAACATAACTTGTACAAGAATGAAATAATTAGTATCGATATTAGAGTATATTATTAGACAAAATTATGGAATGTTTTAAAATAGATATTTTGGAATTTCTTGAAACAGAACGAATGTATGCCTTCATATATAATATATTGCAGGATGCAACATTGACGCGAGATGTCTAGAAGATTTGGATGCTCACCCAACGGTCACGTCGAAGATGTTGCTGCCGACGGAACTCGACACGGCCATATCGCCGTATCCCTTCCGCGCCACGATTACGCTTGTGATAAGGTCCGGTATGCTAGTGCCGGCTGCGAGGAACGTCAGGCCCATCACTTCCGGCGGTATGGCTACTGTGTCGCCGGCGACATTCGCCCACCAGACCATCAGGTACGAGTACGCCGCGATCCAGAAGATCGAGCCGATGAAAGTTATCGGGAAAAACTTCTTTCCTGAAATTAAGCGGATATACGGCATCTGTTACTTGTCCCAACTTTATATAAACTAATCTATAACTAATATACAATAATTAATCGTTAGCTAACAGGATATACCGGTATATAACGTTGATATACCGGACGTTACGACGGTAATCTTTCCTGTGTCAAAATTGAGTCGGAAAAGACGGGATAGTTGCTGCGACGATGCGGGATGTTCTTTCACTCAATTATGCAGTCAGCCATGTGGCGCCAGCGCTCTAGTCGCATCACTTGGTTTCCAGTTTCCATTAACGGGAGTAGTTTAAGTATGTTAAATGTGCTTGGTCGATTACCATTCCGATATCGTTGTGTAACGTTGGCTAATTGATGTACGTGATACGAATCTCTCACAAATATAGCTCGTTTCGAATATAAAAAAAAAAATTAATCAGGGAATACATAATTATGGATGTACACACAAGTTGATTGGCAACTGAATATATATCGTTAAATAAAATAAAATTCAAGGAAAGATATCAAAATTACAGAGATATCATCAATTAATTAATCTAACGATTTAAATTCCGATCGTCAATATCGCTATTGTTTAAAAGAAACGTTTGTACTGTTGTTTAAATGAGGAGTCTTTAGTAAATAGCATTTTTTCTTAGAGATATATAACGGTAGACAAATTTGTTCTCTGCCAATAAAAACTACCAGTTTTCTACCTTCAATGACGTATTTACTTTAAGTACGACGACGAGGGTGAAGTTCGAGATATTTAATCCGCCCCGTAATTTAATCCTAATGACCGAATCTCAGGGGTTTAATTTGAGAACGTTGGAAGAAGATTTCTGCCTCGAATGATTACTTAGTGGAACCCAATATATACCATATAGATGGTTCTGTTCTAGAAACATAACGAATTTTTTGGCATTCGTTCGCGAAACTAATTTATTTTCATGATTATGATTATGGCAATCTCTAAAGCGGAATGAGATTGCAGAATGAATGTTTCCATTACTGAATTGTTTTCCATTAGCTTTCTAAAATCTGAATAAATAAAATTATACAATGGAACAGTAACGCGATAATTAATTTGCTTAATTTAGAGAGATGAATTAAGTTTAATCCGAATAGTTTTAATTATTCGAAAAACGAGAGAATCGCATCACAAATTATTTTTTTAAAATTAAATGCAAAAAGAAAAAGTAATCGTATATATATTTTAGCAGAAAATATTTGCTAACTTTTTTCAATTTTTAAAAATTCTTTTTTTATATATGAATATCATATATATATATATAATATACTTGTATTGAAGAAAGAAAGTTTTTATGTGTGTGTCAATACATAAGAAGAAAGTTTGTATATTTCGGTTTATATAAACTTTTTATAAAAATGTTGACAAACAAATAAATTGAGCTATATATATAAAATTTGATGGCGATCTTTGACTCGTTTGTGCATTTTGCGGTGCGTACAATCCCGCATCAATTGATCACGGCAACATTCATATTAACAGATCGGTAATCAAAGACCCGAGATTGCTGAAATTCAAAGGACATATCGGAATTTTAGTTAACAATAGAATGAGTATGTACATACTATCTATGCATTCGTGCGCAACAATCAGTCCTCGATGCGAAATTAACGTGTCAATATCATCTTTCGTCGCGAGCATTGTGCAGTGTCGCAATAGAGGCGTGTTATTAGGCCGAGATAATGCAGGAGGCGTGATAAATGGTGGCTGTGAGATGCTTTGAATAATAGCAGCGCGCGAATGACGATCACGTTGATCTTAACATTTATTATTAAATTGGAACGTGAGCATGTCTCCAAATAAAATAGAGATTCACTCGACCTCGCGATTCCGATAAGCGGCCGAATCGTATCACCGTAATGTCTTTCACGTGATAATCCACGATTACCGTCCGCGTTCTCACGGTGAAATTTCAAAAAAATGTTTCATTATTTATTATTATTTTCCGACGCGCTGATATTTGACAAGGCATTGCTATACGTTGCACGACATTAAGAATGTACGAAATATAAACTTATACAGCAAGTTAGGCATAAATGCCGTTTAATTAGTCTCTTATGTATTAATGAAAGACCAAGAGTTTCATCTCGGTGAAATCGATGGCTCGGAATCCCAAATTCCCAGAGTTGAGCTAATATTACCCGGGGGTCAATATAATATATATATATATATACCGGGCGGGCAAAACATGGTGCGACGTTTGCGCTGATTGATAGGATTCAATCTGATCCCGACGTTTTCAGCGAGTTAAAAAAACAGGTACACACACCTTCCACGGCCTAGGGTTTTGGCTGTAATTAATGGCACATTTGAAACACACACGCTTCTCTACATCTTTTTTTTTTTGCTTCCTCGGATAATATTTCTGGCGAACGATAAATCGTTGTTCACGCGCTTCTATCAGCATAGCGATGCATCAGATATAATAATTAATGCATAATGAAATATAAAATTTAATGCTGGATAATTTAATTATCGCGCAAGAATTCTTAGATTCTATCAATTCTCATTCCTTGCAAGGGGTATAATATACAGATCGGATATTTATCATAGTTTGTGCAATTTATTGCAGTCAAATGAAATATACGTGAATATATATTCTCGATTATATTCGCCATCGCAGTAAAATCAAATAATATGAATAACGAGATATAACGAAATTGAAATAGAAATTATCTTGACATATTTTTGCATCTTAATATTATTGTCGAGCAATGACAAAGTATAAAAGAGCGGAAAATATGAAGCTCATAAATATATTTATCGATTAGAAATACTTTTGGAGAATTAAATTTTCCGTGTTCTTGAAGGTTTCTATATTCGTTTCATAAATATCCTAATTGACTTTTCAGGGAGAAAGGAGTTTGGGTCTCGCAATGGGCGCAAGATATGTAAATGAGAGTGCTTAATCGCTCTTGCGCTTTACAAAGGATTTGCTTTTGTCTTTGCTCCAGTTTTCATCTGCCTCTATTCAGGACCGATTATATTCGTCGGTATGAAGGAAATCTAATATCGCTCAAACAGTCAACAGTGAAAATATTAAAAGAAAAGGCTATTGAGTAAAGGATTAGTAACGGCGCAAATATTCAACTGTTTATCACATCAATCAAACAAACGATTACGACAGATTTAGTTTCGTCTAATTTTTACACCACAGATTTGTTCTACGATAATTACTCTTATTTAATTCCATACACTCAAAAAAGTGGTATTGCAACTACAGCAAAAATTTTCTGGGTGCGCAAAATTAACTGAGGTACATAAATGATTAGCAAATACTGTGATATCGCATATGTTTCGCATTTAATCAATCTAAGTGACAGAGACAGAATTTATATCTGAACTGTTTGTGAAATTTAGAAAGAATGTTTTTCTGTGGCGCCTATCCATGTTAAGGCCAATCATACTTGTTATAAAGTTTGGCTGTGGTAGACAGAAAAAATTAGCGGCAAGAAACAAATGAATATATAATCCTCACGTCTAACATATTTGTATAACGCGCTCAATCTATCTAGCTCTTTTAAACAATTTTTCTCAATTTTTCGATGCTGCAGTTATAATTGGCAGTTATATTTCTCACAAAGATCGTTCTGTAGTATCGAAACTCATATTTATCCAATGCAGTGATTAACATTTGGCAATGGGACCTAAATTTTCTAGAAGATATTATTAGAATGTTGCTGCTATAAATTCTATATGTAACAGACAATATTCTAACAGATACAAAAAATAGCGATAAATTTTTGTTGTGACACCTAGAAATCTACCTATATCAGCAAGACATTTTTTTGAGTGTAAAATTGAAAATTATATCTTTTTCTTTATATATGTTGTTAGATATAAACTTTTTTAATGACTAAAACTAAGAAAAGACAACATTACAAAACGAAAGATGTTCACTGTGAGTGAAAAATAATTTATGTATTATTCGTTCAAATTCATACTAGTATAGAAAGGTGATTACTGATTACCTCTAGGTGTTCTCGTATCTGGTAACGTTAACCAAAGAGGAAATAAGATTGGCGCGACCAAGATGTAAGTCAGCCTTTTTCTCGAGCTGCTGGGCCAGCCCATGTCCAAGGCCTCTGGAGGTTCATCCTCTTCGCCCTACGAATAAGCATATCGAAAAATTAAATTTTCCTTAAATTGTATTTTCGCTTTAATCAAAGATGCGCGAACGTTAAATTTGTTTATTTGAAGCCGCTTAAATGACAATATTTTACCGCTATCTCGAGTAATGCGAATGTAACGTTTATTCGCATTATCGAGAAATGCCACAAAGCTCGAGAACCCTTTTAAAAACCACGAGTTGTGATAGCAAAGACACAAAGTATCTTTTCGTTATTCAGTCTCGAGTAAACCGCGACACAATGCCATCGCTTATATAAACTACCGTTGTTTTCAGTCACTCCGTCATTCAAGAACGAAATAAACCTAGTTCCAGACTAATCCTCGTTTTGAATGTCTAAGCATTAGCAGGGATTATTATTAAAGGATGGTACTTCTGCTTAAGAGAAGAGTTATACGCTCGAGCCAATGTGCAAGATCAAGGCCGATGATTATAAGCGATATAAATCAATTATATCATCGTATTGTAACATTGTACTTATTGGAAATGTAAAATCGCGAAAAATTAAAATTGAACAAACTCCATCTAACTCGATTAATATCGTCATCGGCCATTTATCTTGAATTTCGTTACTTCGTTGTAAGTTTAACGAGACCGCTGGACCGAAACATTATATATAAACGTTCTCCGGGCGCGTCTCTTTCATCTACGCAAATTCGGAAAATCGGACAGTTGGTGACTTCGTTTGCGTTTATTCGTGGGAAGCGCGCGCGCGGGTTCTACAACATGCAGCGGATGGGTGGGATGCAGCATTGACCCAGATTCTCCGATGCATTCAAAATGAAAAGGTCCTCTCTCCGCTCATTTAGGACAAAGCCGTCTGAGACTACTTGCTGTCCATCCGGGCGTCGCGATACCAGCCAGCACCGGCTAATATCCTCGAGAGAGCTTCGGATTAGTCGATTTCCGATTTATATTTCCGCAGAGTAACTTTCCAAATTACAGCGACGGTTATGTATCCTGCTCGGGGGGAAATTGTTTCGCCATTCCGTTTCTTTGCGTCATTGTAACTGCGATCGACTGCAAGAACGAGAACTCTTTTGTAACAATAGCGATTGTTGCGGTCTTTTTTACGATAAACGTTAAGTTTTCGAGTCTTCTTTATTCATATTATGCTAGACAGAAGTATTGTATAAGTGCTATATTTTCTTTTCGATTTTAAAACAAATTTTAAAAATAGTTTTCTTTACCGTACATTTTACATATTTAGTTGTTATACTTGACAATATGTTAGAAATACATGATTAAATATTTAATTAAAAAATTAATTATCATTAATATGATAAATATTATTGTCTTATTTTTTCCATTAAAACTTAAAACTTTTAATAATAAAAAGAAGTATTTATGAATCGCATAATTCATATTTCTTTTTTAAAGTCACGATTAAATAATGTTGTAAAAAATAAATAAACATTAAAATAGAACTGCGTATTGGGCTGCAATATCACACAGGATATCGCGGCTGATTCAATCAAAGCTGACTTTAATCGAAAGACGATGCCGGATAAAATTCGATACGTGACGTGAACGTGCTTATACGCGATGTATTATTTAAGTGAGTACTTTGTTGTTCTTCACATTGCTGGACATGATAAATGTTAATATGGCGATAAAAGCTCGAATGTTTGACGCAAGAAAATGACACGACGCAATATATCGATTTAAACCGAGGGTCGTGCACGACATGGCAATTTGTTGCGGCTGACCACCGATCTGTTTTGTCGTCGCTTCTCGGGACATTCTCTTTTAATTGGAGTCACGAGAGTCATCAAAGCTACCTGTACCTTACTATACACTTCGTCGAAAATTTATTCCGCAATTAAGAGTCGATTTAGCGTTGCTAACGGAGTGTTTAAGTGAACGTTAATAGGATTTCACATATACGTTTGTTGTCGGATTTACAATTCGCGATCTCACTTTAGAATTTTCCGAAGATGGTAAAGACACGAAAAGAGAGATAGATAACGATAAGGCCGTTTGTTGAAGTTGGAGGTCAACGCGATGGGAAATAACGATGATTTCAAATATGCATTTCTATCATACTATCGTCTTATCGAAAAGAATAATTGAATCACACAGATTCTCGGTAGAGTTCTTCCTGATATCATCCGACGAACAGCCGAAAAGTTTAAAAGAGCGACGTCGTTCGTTGCATTCTCTCATCTCTTATTGCATCGATCGTGTTTGGCAGTCATTTCTACTCCGAGGAGAAGCGTCGCATTCGACATAGATAAAAAGTTATCGATTCTTTTGCTCTTTAGTTTCTTTTTCCCTCTGACGACTACCGTGCACGCGCCTACGCTGCGAGATCCGATTGGATTTTCCCTATCGAGATACCGCGCGACGTTGACGGGCCCCTATTTTCACATATTTCACTCCTTAACGCGGTCGAATTCGACGCGGGCAAAATAACCTTGGATGAACTTTTAAAGTTCGAAGCCGACAAATATCGAGCATCGCTCTGATTTATAACCGTCAAGTTCGAGGCGGGGTCGGCTTGCTGCGCGGCTGAAAATTGCGGTTGTCCCGATAAGACTTAATGGATGAACACCGTGTCGATTTATACTCGTGCGCGTTTAAAGCTGCGAACGTAGTTAGCATAAAGCTAACTTTGACTATCGCCGCTGTTACTTTGAGGGAGATTTACGAGGACGACATTTGACCAGCTAACTAGAGAGCAATATTACCATCTGTAAAATCTCTTTTGATAGTGATGTAACTATTAATGTATCGCTCAGGAAATATGTGTGAATGAATATTGTAATATATAACAATTAAATCTACTTATATAAATTTTTATTATGTTTTTTGAAACATTATTTTGACGCATAAATTTCATTTTATAATCTGAATTATATTCTGCCTGTAAATTTTTCTTGTAGCAAATAATTAAAATGTTAAAATTTTTGAAATTACACGAGAGAGAGAGAAAGAAAGAGAGAGATTATGATTTTATATTAACACAGATGTATCTAATCGAGAGAGCTCGAAAATATGTAGAGCGGAATGTTACATCCAGAATGACGTTGAACGTACAAGTTAAAAAGGATCACTTTGCGTGATTCGCAGTATATTGCGGGAATTAAACTGCCTATTCTAATTCAGGATATCAAAGTCGTGATAGAAGCAAACATTTCACAATGGAAAGTAGAGCATTACGATATCGAACTAACGTGCCCTTTACAAAGCGTGTTCCGATGTACGCGACAGCCATCTCGAAAGAAGTTGCTATTACTAATTTTAAAATTAGCCTATTGTACTTATTTATCGAGCTGAAAGTTACTTCTCTCTTTTCTATATATTTTTTATAATATTTTTGCGCGCGAAAAATAATGGGTATTCGAAATGATCGCGTTTAAAGGAGAAACGTGACGATGGAGCTGGTTGCTGCGAGCAACTCAAACATTTTGTTAAGAAAAGTGGAACGACAAATTCCAATCAACTCTCATTCTCAGCCTCTTTGTTTTACAACGATATAGCACGGGAAACTATTCCAATCTCTTGGATCGGAACACACCGCTTAACGAATCGGATCCTTATGCCAAAATGAGGTTCCTTTCTTAACTATCAGAAATAAATTATGTATGACAAGAAGGGTCATGTATAACTTGGAGGACATCGATCGATTTTATTAAACGACATGAATGTGTAAACGTTCGCAAAAACTTTCACTACTTCCTCTCTTGACTCTCTTCTCTAAAAATCGGAAAAGTGTCATATGTTCGAGAATTTCGTAAAAAATATTCTTTTATAAATTGATCAATGAAAATTCATTTATTAAAACGGTGACAAAATTTCACCAAAGATCAGCGAGTATTTTATTAAAAATACTCGCACTTTGCTCGTCTTATGTTTCACTAAATATACAGTAAGCCAATAAGATTTCACTGAAAAATCAGCCACTATCATTAATTGATTCTTATCAGTGAGATTTCATTGTTTGAAGTGCTTATAATCCAAACCACTGCTTATCAATAATATATTAATTTTATTTAAGGGAGTCCAATCAAAAAAATCATTATGCATCTTTTACGAGGTAAGCGCGGTACAATTCGGCATTTTTGATTAACGATTTCCTGACATCGGCAACAATAACGCCTGAAATTAATCAATAGATCCCAGTCAAACTCTCAGCATGCGGAATTTCTTGTATTCGACAATTACCGATTCGAGGCCAGCGTCGAGACCGGCGGCGATACCGCCATTAGGAAGTTCCTGAATGCCAGCGGTGGTGCCGGCGGTGGTAGTCGTAGTCGTGGTAGTGGTGGTGGTTCCTTGCGAGCCCTGCTGCAGCTGCAGGGTCGTCTCCTTCGAGGGAGCACCGGAATAATGGGCGGCGGTCGACGTCGCGGCGCCGTTGTGCGGCCTGGTGGCATCCAGCAGCACCTTCAGCGACGCTATCGCGTGCAGCTGCGTCGCTTTCTCGTCCACCTTGCCTGAACAGCACCAGAGATGCAGGTTAATGAGGTAGGGTACAGGCATAAGGTATTAGTTCTTAATTATGCGATCATCTCGTAGTTGAATTTATAGCAAAAACGTAGAAGTCACTTTGCGATGCAAATGCATGTTTCTGCAAAATTCCGTATACGCTTTGAATAACTCGATAAGCATAATTATTAAAGTTTGTCTTTTTCAAGAGGACGAATTCTAGAACAAATGCAATTCATAAGCGAACGAATGCAGTTCATATTGCGTTGCCTATCAAAAGCATATCGTCATACGATTTGCTTTTGATCATTAAAGAACGAATATGACGAATAAAATGCATCTTTTGTGAAAAAATAGGATTTTAGCTAAATCACTTTATCCTTATCAGAAAAATTACAAAAAATTTTTAAAAAAATTAACGACGCACACGCGGTGTAGAAATAATTTTTATTTAAATTTTATTAAAATTATTCGTATATATTTGACATTGACAAAATTATATATTGGATAATTGATAAAAAGTATAGGTAGATACATTTTCGCGTAGGTACGCGAAAATTATATTTAACCATGCTAATTACAACGTTAATATGTCCGAATTATTTCGTGTTAGAAATTGAGTTTTCGCCACTATGTGCATTAGCGTACATTATAACGGAATAGACTCCGTTGCATTCGAGCAAATTTCGCAGCGCTTGCAAATTCCGCGCTTCGTCGAGTTTCCGATTGCGATCAGGAAATACGGAAATGTCCTCATAGCTCTCGCTTGATGTCTTTTGTTCTTGTTTTACGCTAGATCGAGCGCGCGAGACGTTTACGAGTATACGAAGTGTCGATGTGCGTGCGTCGAGTATCGAACTTATTCTTTATTCGCATCGTCGATTTCTACGATGTCGATGTCGAAAAATACTGGCATGAACCGGCCAGATTGAAAACACAACCTCGAGATAATCGCAAGATACGTCAAGGTTCATCTCATGCAACTACGTTCTACCGTTTACCCTGCAAACTTACTTTTCTACAATCTCCAACCTTAAAAATAAACATAATTTATTAATTTACTTAGAAAAGCCGTTCGATCTAAGTTTGTTGCCAACTCATCGAAGTTCTTTTCGCGCTCTTATAAATATTATTAATTTATTTATATTCTATTGACTTATACAATACAAATACAAGTGTTAGTTCCTTTTTATAATATAGATCTGAAAAGACAACAAGAAACTTAATCTTATTGTTCAATAAGATTTTGCAAGATTAAAAACTATGCAATTAATTTATTGCGTTAAAATTCAATTCAAGAATTAAATAATATCATATAGAAGAAAAATTTTTATCTTATTCAATATTAAAATTAAACTATATTTTTTTTTATTTATGATTGCATGATTCAATCTATTTTTTTTTAAATAAAAATTGTATTATTAGGTATATTTAAGAGTTAATGTGTTATACATATGTGTACGCTATTAAAGAAAATATTTATTGGATAAAATATGTTAGTTAATGATGTATGTAATATGTGTACAGAATAATTGTGCATATTGCACGCTACGTAGATCATTTATAGTCTCTAATCTTACTTCTGAAGTGATGGGCATGCAGCAGAGCGTAGAAATGCAATAGATGAAAGAAAAAAGTATATTGAAGGCAAAGTTGCAAAATTGAAACTTAAAAGATTAAGTAAGATGAATGCAATTAGCTTCCATGCATTTTTATACAAGACCTTTTTTATAGAAGATATAATCATATTAAACAAACTTTCAAACACAAATTTTTAATATTTTTTATACTTTTCGATATTTAATCGAGTTCCTCGTTAGAATTAACTTGTATTCAACCTGATGCAAATAACTACTATCAGGTGAATTTGGCGTGCTCTAAACCGGCGGACATGAAATATAAATACATATAGGACCAGAACATTTGCATGTATAGATGATGCACGTCCGTTTCCGCTGTATATAATCCACAGTGCGCCATGTATAGAGGTCATGCATAATTTAGGGTGTACATGCTCTATAGATAGCTTCGGGGAGAGAATTCGAGAACTCGATGGTCTTGCCGCTAAAAGGGATCATCGTTATTTCAACAAGTAGTCGATCAGTCGATATTATCTATTTCTCTGAGTGAGAAACCTTTCCGTGATCGCGAGATTCTTCCTTGACGTTTATTGGCGACCTTTATTAATAAACAAAAAGTAGGTTTATCACACACACATGCAATTAAGAATGTTTAATTCAACGAGGCGAAATTATTTTACAATGTGACAAATTAATAATTTATTTTATTCAGTCGAGTATATTTAATTGGCCTAATGATAATTAAGTAACTAATGCGCAATAAACAAAATTTATTTAATCATATTTTATTACTTGTCTCACTCACTCGACCGTATGTTCAGACCGAATGTTCATTTTAATTTATATTATATAATNNAAAATAGAAAAAATCTAAAAATAAAGAACAGGAAGTTTAGGAAGAAAGAAATTTTCAATTATTAATTTGAAACAAAAATTTTCTCATAAATTTTATGTTATCTCCTTCATTCATATGAGAAAACGAATTTAAAAAATCAATGATATATATAAATTATAATTTTTTTTAAAGAAATTTTTCAAACCGCTTATATCGGTCGGATAGACTGTATATATGGAATATATTTTGAGTAATTCTGTGAATCATTATCAGATTGCTCTTGTCAAAAAGTATCGCGGAATAATTAACAAACCTTCACTATTTTCGCGAAGCAGCTGTGAGGTGCTCCAAATATGTCGGTTACCGCAGCTCGTGCAAACTTTTACTGTTGCTCGCTAGAAACGGTAGCAGGTCAAAACAAAAAATGGACGAATGCAAAAAAAAAGTGGAGAGACTGAAATTCGGTATTATATGGAAATAAAGTAGAATCGTTCTCGACACATTGACGCAGATCTGTTATTTATTTCGGCGAGTTTGTTATTTATTTCGGCTCTATATGCAACGTGGTGTCCATACACGTGCATCAATTTTGTTGTTTTTTTTTCAGAAATTAGAACTACCCGTACGATGCATAAAACGAGTACATGACGCTTTGTAAAATTTAAAAAAGGGAACGATGATATTGTGCAAGAACGATAAAAACCTGCGATGCGTCTGTGTTAGTAGAACTGTAGATTTTGTTTCAATCAGATGTGAGGTTTCGTTTGAAAAAATAATATCATGTTTTAATCATATTTGCAGCTTACATTCTCATAAATTTATGAAAAAGAGTCGGTCGAAATATATCCAGCGATAGCGAAAGGTCGTCACGCAGCGTGCCGAGAGCAATGTCACGTCGCAGCGATATTTTTCACAAACGAACTAGATCAAAGGCCACAGCTTGATTCGAGATCGATTGTAATATGATACAATCTAATAAACTGACCGAACTGTGATCACTACTGTGTCCGTAGCGTGAATCGAGCTTAAAAGGGCCGCCTAATTCACCGCTTATCGTGCTTCGTGTCAAGGGATCACAGATCTGCGTGCCGGTGGCAGCAGTAGGTCAAAGAGAAAAAGCTCGTGTAAGTGGCCTTCATCCCCAAAGGTAGGAACGAGGCGAGAAAAGAAAGGCGAAGTGCCCAGAGCTTGAAAGTAGAATGCGATGGTAGTATCGACCCTTAAGCTGCCCGGAGCAAGATGGGGAGCCCTGGAAGGAAATGGGTGGAGAAAAGAGAGCGAGAGAGAGAAAGAGATCGGTTGGCTTTCGTGTCTCAATCTGTTAAACTTACGATTACTAGCTTTGGCATGGAAGAAGTTTCAGTCAGGAGTGTAACGTCGAGAGTCGGAGACGGGTTTGGAAATGGTCTCGACAGGGCACCGTTAATCCACAAAACTCAATCAATCGCGCGTTTATACTCAAAGCGAACCGGCTCTATAATTAATTAAAAGCATCAGCTGTCGAGGATGAAAGAAGCGAAATGATGTCGAATAATGCGCGAAGGTAACAACGTGTCCGTCGGAAATATTTCTGTACCTGCTTGACAGCGAAAGGAATTTCTGCATAGTTAAAGCGCGAAAAAAGGTAACAAAAAAATGTGTTTCTTCTGGTATAGAATAACAGCTATGCTAGCAGGTAACATATTTACTAAGTCGCCGAATCAAGCGGGATATTATTTGACCGCGAATAGAAGACGGACTTTAAGTGGATTTAGCTATACTCGCGTTTAATTAGAATTAGATATCGATCGATGATCAAAGAAATTTATTGGATTAAAATTACTGTGTAAAGCTAATTATATTAATATTATGACTATGTTAGAGCATTTTATATTAGACCACTTAAAATGCAAACTGCAAATTGTTCTAAAGATTGCAACCTTCTCTATTAGATTTTTTTTTTTTTTCGATATTTTGTAATAATAGAGAGAAATATATAAGTTAACTTTAAGAAAGTATCTTTTAAAATTGTTTTTTTTTTTTTAAACATTATTTGTCAGCAAGAAAGACTGAAGCTCGAAAAGAAATTTTACTGTGTATTTTTAGGGGGAGAATTCACATGTTGTAGTATGTAACAAAATAATATTTTTATATTTTTAATTATTTACAAACACAAATTTTATTTCTATGATAAAATAAATTTAATTTAAAAAACTTATGTAGTTAATATTGTTTGTTCTAATGAAGAAAGTAAACAGACTAAGAGTGTTCCGGTGTGCTTTACGTAATCGCCTCATTTATTTTAACATGATAACGTATCTAATGCACCTACTTTCGAAAACTCAATATTCGTAGATTATAAGTTCAGGTTGCATAGAGAGAGAAAGAAAGATATCTATAAATGAAGAATTATCAAATTCCTGAAAGCACATCTGCCGATTAAAGACGAAATCTTTCTCACAGAAACAGCGCACAGGTTTCAATAACTCATCTCAGAGTATCCTTCCTTTTAAATTCAAGATGATTACGATAGTACCGGGGATAACGAGTTCCGCTGTCATCCGACATCGTTTAGCAAATTATACAGAAAATTAAATTCGACTTCGAATGCTGCGCACTTCGCTCTTGCCATTCGTAGGCCGGCAACGGATATTTTCCAGATAATTAAGGAATTTTTTAAATATTTTTGTCCGGTCTTTCATACATAAATCGAAATTGGAAAATTATAGAAAACGATATCGATTTAGAGCTGATTCTTCTGTTCTTACAATTGAATTTTGTAAAACTCGATATATTACATAATTATTAAAATGTGACCAAGAAAAAAACATTTTCTCAATACATTATTACTTTTAATATTAGCCAACCGTACACTTGAATAATCGCATCAAGAGATTCTTGCTATTTGCATCCTGTTACAGCCTTACATTCTCGTAATTTCAGTGTACCCCGAAGAACTATCAGGAAAATCGATACCATGCTTCTTTTGCCAAACACTTTGACTAAGGACGATCGATTTTGTTAACCGGGGCCTCTCATTGTCGGCCGGTATCGAATACTGCCTCGCGTGTAAGCGATTAAGGCGTGGGTGCTAGGTAATTCTAATGCAAAACCCGACGTGATTGATTGCTCGCACTCGCGCGTTGCCTTCTCGGCCAGAGAAACCGCAGGAATACACAGAAACCATCACAGGTTCTGTTAACTTTCGGCCACAAAGTGTACTCTTTGTTTCGTTAAACGTCAGTCAAATGTATAAAAATATTTATACATTGTTGTTTTTTTTGTATCACATATATAAACAACTGAATCCAATAATTGTAACTTTTTCTCGTTAAAATGTAGCGTTGTACATATAAAACAGTACAAGCATTAATAGAATTAAAAAGATAAATCTGTACTTCTTTATTGAATGATATTTTTATGTAAATATTTTTTGACAAATTATTCTTTTTATAATAAAAAGAATTTTCAGAAAATTCAGCTTTCTATATCCTGGTAGAATAAAACTTTGACATTTAAAAAATAAACGTGTAAAGCTATCGTATAAAATTAGTTATTATATCCGTCGAGAGATATGTATTATTAATACGATTCGAATGACTGTGTCGAAGATTGCGCATAACGCTTATACGAGATGTCACTTATACGCGCGTGCATAATCTGGTGATAAATAATTCGACGACTGTATAAAACAGAATAAAGCAGATAATATCGTAACAATAGTAATAACGCAAAGTAATAAAGTTTAACAAACAGGTTGATGCATCTTTGACCTACTGATGTAATTGTAAAGTGCTATATAAACCAAGTTCTAGAAAACTTTTTTTTTTCTAGAGGCGCTATGCACTATGAAATCTATCGGGTGAAAGTAAACGGCTTCACTTCTCGTGTAATTCTCTAAGGGTAATAACAAAACATAAAGTAAACATTGCATAATTTTTATATAATCTAAATTCTTTTTATAGTATAAAACATTTTCGCCTTTTGTACGCTTATAATGTCTAAAAATATATGACTGATAATTTTTATAATTCTCTAATGCAATATTGAAAATGTATTTAATACAAATCAAAGGCACATTGTAAGATTATTTCTTTTTGTAAGAATATAGTTTATGTGCCAATCTCCGCAATTACAATTTCTTGTAGTCATGTATGTCTCGGGATTAATTTGTGACAAAGTTTACATCTCCGACGAGACCTATTTAAGCTTCTGTATTATTAGTTCTTTATTAATGAAGATTCCAGTGTCCAGAAAAAAAGTTGGTTACTAACTACGTCCACCTCTCATTCTTTATTTATTTTCATTATTAATTGCTGTGAATAATTTTTCTAGAAGAGTATGCCAATAATTAGCTTTGGATCGCTTCGACAAAGTATTGCATTGCGTTATAAATTGTTAAAAAGGTATCGTAAAATTGCATCCAATAAGCTAATTCATCTCTCTTGTGATTTATAATAATCTATTAATCTATAAATTTATTCTCTGTTTTGCTTTAATTAACGTAATGCTTTGACATACATTTGAGGAGCACACAACCTTACCTCCCCCAATATAAAACGGCACAGTTTGTATATATTCTCTCACATAGGTCGATCGGAAATATTTCGATATCGCGTACTTGCAAATAACGAGAATATGGAAATTTTTGTTCCAAGGTAATTTTAAAAGAAAAGGGAAAAAGATACTTGTGTCAATCGAGATGGGATAGAACGCTGCACAAACTGCGGGTCCGAGAGAAAGCGCTGTAGAAATAGCGGGTTCTTGGTCGCCGTCGTCGGTATTATCTCGAGTGGTGTCTGGATGACGTTAAAGCCTCGGAGTTAAAGGAAGGGAAAAGGAAGGCAAGCCCCAAGTGCGGATTCGCTAGTTACGATCGATACGCGACAGTTTCTAGGTCAGGGTCCCGATACACACTCGCCACCACCGCTCACGATACGCTCAAAACGCGTCCCGCGCAAAATTTATTCGAAGCCAAGCACCGAGAGATGTTGTCGCAAACCTCTGACAAAACGCTGCTTCCGTTTCCCTCCCCATTCTTTTCTTTTCCGTCTCTGTGATGTCGTGCTGCGAGACCGGGAGTCTCGGTCGCAAAAAGCTGCAAATGCATGGAGTCGAGGCTTACACACGCGGATCTACTTCAGCGTGTAGGTTTGAAGGATGTAACGGAGAAGCAGGAATTCACTGTTTCCTCGCGTGAGGAAATGGGACGGTGTACGTGCGCTTTTGAAATCGCCGTATTGAACGTTTCCCACGCTATCGAGATTAATGACGTGCTTCCGTCGCGAGGACATTCGCGACAGATATGTAGGTGGAAAGAAAAGAACGCTACGTGTGTATGAAGTGTATATGCGCGCGAGATTCTACATCGCGTTATTTCCACGCGTGTGCGACAACCGAGTGTGTATGTTTGCCTGTAACAACCTTTCTCGTATTCTGCTGGACATGGAGCAATTTTAGGAAACTAGCGTGCATTGTCGGAATATATTTTTCTTTTCTTACATAAAAGATTTGTATTTTGAAATATGCTTTGAAATAAAGAATTGTCTTTCCAGTCTCGTACAATGCAATGTTGCGTATCGATACATTATCTAGCAATCTCAAAGTTTAGATGGTTGGCTTATATCGTGAGATTAAATGGCGGCACGGATTCAAGTGACACGAGACATGTGCACGTTCGAGTGTGTCACTAGGAAACCGAACAGACATCACTTGAGGTATTACGGGCCGTATTTACGAGTGACACGAGTCATCATGGACAAAACATCCAGTTAAAAGAGATGTCAAATGATAATATGAAGCCGATGAAAAAATATTAAAATTATATCAATGAAGAAAAATTCGCTTCGAAAAATATATATATGTTATATATATATATATTTATAACTTATTATATCTCTAAAAGATAACAAGTTTTTGATTTATGTAAGGATTATATCTCTTTATCCCTCTTAAAAATTTGTGCTCGTTAAAATTATTTCTCTACAAAGGGTTTCTCGTTTTAAATATATTGCAAAAGGGTCAATGCTATCATGAAAAAAGAAAGAGAAGTAGGCAAATATACGGACTTTTATTTTATTTTTGGACATTCTCGGTAGTCCGAGGAAGATCGATGCTGGAAATTAACATGCTCTCGAGTCGAATGGTCGCAACCATTGTTTCGCGCGATATAATCCGAGCGTTTCCTCACATCAACGTTGCATTTTCTTTTTTTATCTCATGATGAGTACGTGTCGCGAGTTACTATTATAGTAGAATTGGAGCGAAACGCTCGAAAATGACGATTTTGAAAAAAGAAGAAATTGAGATTTATGCGGTAAATATCACCTCAACGAGGTATGATTCATTAAATATTATCACCACTAGTGACCCTTGTTAAACGAGTGATGACACCGGCACGACATACGCTCGTAAAAACGTTTACAATTAATCTCTTGAGAATAATGCGCATATTATTTGACGAAAAAGAGACGACAACGACGTACATGCATTAGACACGAAATACAATTGTCACAGAAGGGAGGAAGGAATATCGAGGATAATTTACCGGCGTAATCCGCGACTTATCAGCCTAAGGCGGAATTGCTCGGTATGTAATATCGGCATGTAATATTATGATTATGTACTCTGTACAATAGATCGATTATCCATCCTTTCCGATATCTTTGTAATACACGAACATTGGCAACACATTTATTGCCGTGCCTCTCAGATGAATCGCGCGATACAAAAGATTCTGCAATCGTCGTATAATAATTATAATAAATTGTTGTAGTACCTTTTAAGCTCTCGGCGATACAATCTTTTTAGTAATAATTTCCGAATATCAATAATTTATATAATTATAATTGCTTCTCAATCACGTCGCTTTTCTTCTGTTTCCGAATGATATTTTCACTGAAACGAAGGAAAAATAAATTTTTCTAAACCCGCCGATATCTTTTCTTCTTCCAGGATCCCTTCAACCCTAGAATTATCGGATCAATCTAATCGGATTATTTATTTTTAAAAACGACAGAGTGAGATCCGTTTCTTTCCGCGGCTCTCAAATGAATTCGTGCGACGGCGTTTGTTAACCGTTAAATTATGTACAGAGAGCTCGTGCACGGCATGAGATTGATAAAGATCTTAATTCACGAGCGAGCCCGGCAACCTCGTAGGATTGATTTTGGAATCGTCTATGTACGTACATAGAGGCTGAAGACGGTTACACAAATAGGTCAGGTCACACGCTACTACTGCGAAGAAAAGGGTGACCATCTATTAGATCCTTTCGTGCGATTTGCCACCGCCGTCGCGTTTTATCCACTAAGATAAAATTTGAAATGTACTTATTTTTTATTCGTATTAATACAGACATAACAGAGTCAAAGAGAGTGTATGTCGACAGCGAGATTGTTTCTTTCAAAGAATTCCATCTCCATTTTTCCGCGTTTGGATTAATAAAGCATTAACCGGAATTGCAAAACGAACTTAAATGATACATCGCACGTTGCCTTTAAGCCGACATTTTCCACGAAGATTTTCTCGTCTCTTACGATTGTGCGCGTACTAAATGGTCCGTCGCTCTGTTTTATACATTATCTATTTATCGATAACGAATAAGATTGATGAGCATTGGATCTATACGTCGGAGAACCGAGTTAAGGGTCGCGCGTCACGGCGCGGTTTTTCAGTGAGACGAGGCAAAATTCGGGCCGTTGCGTCGTAACTAATCCGGTAATCTGGAGTGGTTCAGAAAATGGAAAGGTTATCGCATTTTCCATTTTCCGCTTTTGTTAATACCGCGCTCACGCGTATACGGCAACTGTGACACACGGTATCACAATAAAATGATGTTCCCTCAAAGCGCGCTTTGATCTATAAATGCGGATACAGAATGTCCGCGAACAAGAGAGAAATATCACGGACTCGTATTCATTTGTTAGTCCCTGTCGTACCAAAGCGATGCTTTCACGCGTCGTATCGACGCGCATTTAATCTTTCTACGTTCTCTAATAGCGTCGATATATATCGCGATTGCGTATATCTAATATCCTCTCGTACGTATCAGGCGTCTTTAATAAAACAAAATTTTATTCCGTCCTTAATCGTGATTCGACATAATGATCGAAGATACGAGTACTGTTCAGCGGAGGAATCAATAATTTAATGATCCGAATATCTATAGTTGCAAGGATGTTATATAAAATCCAGTCGTGACAACTATTTGCAATGACATTGATCGTACATGTAACGATAAACTTGAATGAAGTCGTATTCAAAGCTTTCTCGACATATCAGATGGAATTCTTATCGATTAACTGTATTTTAGTCCAAGTCTTATGAATTATTTACGATATAGCATTTAATGGAAAGACTCATTGACGTGGCGATTGAATGAGATTCACGTTATAATCAAACCAAAGCAAATTTTTTCATTGTTTAACTATTAACAATTTTTTTCATTGAATTTATTCGGTTTTAGTTCCGATCATAAATAGTTAGATTAAAATTATGCATATATAATAATAAATACTTTACATTCACGATGGTCATGAGTATGTGTAAGAGTGACGGCAAACGTGTATATGTGCTAAAAAATATTCAGTCACGAACGCATGGGAGGAGGGAAGTGATGCGAAAATAGTTGGATATGTAAAAATATTTATTCATGAGACGAACGGAAACATACTTTGTAAGCATGTAAACAAAGTTCTTCAATATATAGAAACTACGTTATTTAGTAGTGAGTTTCTCCTTTTACAGCACAGAAAATAAATTAAAGTCTAACGTAGCGTTGACACGGGTTAAACGAGGCGTTAAGTATCAATTATTATGGAATGACATTTAAGTCAATATAAAGAGCTTGAAATAACGAAATATAATGTGCATACTAAATATTTAAAACAATTAGCGTTAATAATTTAGAGTGAGAAGTATCATCATGGCATTGCCATTCTACGCTTCCAATCTCCACCGAATTATTTATTAATGGACAGGCTATAACCTGAGGCCCGTTCTTCGGCGATCACGTTCGTCATCGATAACTATTTTTGGACGCATCCCAAATACAGTGAAAATTTAAACCAATCAAGCTCTAAGGGCGTTCGATACAAAATTCCTGCAAGAGGGGCTTTTATCGGGTTTATATAGCATATATACATATATGTAGATGTAACGTCAATAAAATTTAATATAATATTTATAACTTAATTAACTTCATATAACTCCATATGAAATATAATCCGTTATAGTATGATTCTAGAATTCTATAGCTATAAGAAATCGAGAAATACAAACACACTGTTCTTTACGCATTGTAAGTACATATATCGTGCATTAAGTGGTTTTTACCGTTACAATCGATATGCATAATGTAAATCCCACAAATAAACTCAATGCAGCAAAAAACTAATATACACGCACACAGTTACATTTTTCATGAAATTATAGTTGTCAAGTCTCAACATGCATATTCCGAAAATGTGTACACCGTTTTTATTACACACACATTTTCAGATTTCCGTTATGACAAACATTAGAACAATATTCTCAGTGTTTGACTTGACAATCTGTGCAAAGAGCAAATGTGCAGAAGAAAGAGAGCTTCCCATTTAATCTGTTTCCGCGTGATTCCCGTTCCTTTCGAATGTCAAGTTCGTTTTTTATGTATGACAAAATAATTGAACAATTTTTAAATTATAGAAAGAAGAGGGATTGCGCGGCGTTTTCTGTTTTTTGCGTTAATATAAAAATTGTATGGAAATTACAAATATTATAAATTGTTAAAGTATACGATTTATCTCCCGGAAAAAATTCTTTTCCAATGATAATATAAATTACAATGTCCGAAAATGTTAATTTGAGATCTTTCATTTGAAGTTTTCACAACATATTATACAGATTATTAATTTTTTAAATTTGGATAACTATTTTTTTTACTTGTTTATCACTAAGAAATTGTGAATTTATTAGTCAAATTTAGCTGCGAGGTCTCTTACTGTGTGAAATTTAATTACAGCATTTAAATTACGAGAATGAAATTTTATCTCACGCGGTGAATTTTCGAAAAGATTAAAGGTTTAAGTATATATACACACACGTACATATATATATATATATATATATATATATATACAGCATACATGTATACATATATTAGTCTGTCTGTCTGTTTCCGTAAAGTTGTGGAGTTTTTATTAAAAATGGTCGCACATAGTTCTACATTTAAAAACACTTTATCTGTCGAGCTGTCGGAAATTTTGCGACTTGTCTGAAGGAAATGTCGTCGGAACGAGCTTCCGAAAGTGCGATTCAGCTTGCCTACAGCACTAATACTATCGCAAAAGCCTCATCTATCAATTCTACAAAGTAACATGCATACAGCTAATAAAAAAGCTATCAGATAGCATCACAATTATGTTTTTGACTGTTATCTAAGCGAAAATTAATAATTGTAAAGTAATAATTGAGAAGTTCGTTAAGTCGCGATAGAATTGTGTTGCTAGAAAAAATCTTGTTATAAGCTGCGTTTCGCGTCATTCTACTACGAGAAGTTCTTAATTGGAATCAATCAAGCATTTATTAATGTCCATTTAAAATTCCGCGAGAACTTTGTTATCACTGCTAAACTTTTTGCGTGTTCACATCACGACCACTTCAATCTTGTCTGATTTTTTTGTATAAAAGAGAAAGAGAGAGCTATAAAAGATACATCTATATTTATATCATTTATTTATTCTAGCAAGAAAAAATTAGCTTCGATGTTTCATTGCTTTGAATAAACATATTTTACATGTGCAATATATTTGTTATTAAAAATTGTTATTAAAAAAAAAAAAAGAAAATATATATGCATACTTTCTACGATATAACAATTCCACATTTTTCGACGTGCAGGATATCGAAGCTTATGAAAAGATTAAACCTTTCTTGTAAATGTTATCGAGAGCAGATTACAAGACTTTTACAAGATCACAATAAAATTGCAATATGTTTTTTTTTTTTCAAAAAGCTTCTAGCATCAGACAACAAATCGTATCGAAGAAAGAAGTTAAAAATGATCGTAGAAGTGGACGCAAGTGTGTCCATGTAATTATTCGCGTATTATTATCATTCACACGAGACGCGAAACGCGCAAGAGACAGAGAGAACAGGTATTTCCGCAGATTTAGACGTGCTAAACAGAAAAGCCATAAGCTGCAAGCGAGAGTGATAGAGTGTGGAGTTGGTATACCGGCGCGGGACTGACCGTCGTGGAGCGGATCGATCGTGTGGATCATAAGCTGCAGCAGGCCGTGACGGAATTTAGCATGGCTCTCCCTCGAGTGAGAAGACGGGCCCCCGCGGGCCTGCTCGCAGCCTTGTCCGGCCCCGGTGCCGCCGCCACCCCCGCCGCCGGCGCCGCTGCTGCTGCCACCCCTGCTGCTGCATCCGGCCTCCCCTGGCGCCGGTATGCCGCTGCTTCCGCACGCACCCGACACGCCACCCACGCTCGTCTCGCTACTGTTAGTCGCGTTCGGATGCTGCTGAAACACACACACAATGCCATTTCGGCGCTCAATGAAAGCTTTCACGATTGTCGATGCTGTTCACCGTGAGTTTACGGTATGACTCTATTCTATGGGGGGCGGTTTGAAAAAAAAAAAAAAAAAAAAAACGGACCCGTCATTACCGCGGCGGGTTGTCCGCCATGATCAGATGATAAAACTTTTCTCTACGAAGGAAATTCGTAAGATAACATGTCCCACATGCATTGCCCCACCGTCTCTGACTGGAAAGAAATATAAGGGATGAAAATTCGTGAACGATTTTGACTTATTATTTTGTATTATGTTTTGCATTGATCGTTTTATATACTCGTATCTATCAGAATGAGTAATTTTCGATTGTTATATTCTCCTATTGTGAGAGATTTATCTTTTTTTATTGACTAATTTTTTATGATTAGAAGCAGTTACATATATCTACTTCTAATCAGGATTATTATTGTCAAAATAATGGAACTTTTACAAAATATAAATTTAGTCGTGTGTACTATGTAAAGCAGATCAAAATTGCGATTAAAATTCGTGTTTCGTAACCGAGAATGGTATTGTGGCCGGATAATTAACACTGTCGGTCCGCGTGGCAACAAACCACGTTACTGCGATATTTAAGCATTAGCACGCGGTGCTTTAGACCATATGTGATAAGCATATTACACCCTTTTAGTTTTACTTATTCATAAATAAAGTAGTTCTTTCGTAAAACGTACGTAAAACACGTAAAAAAACTTTTGATTCATATCTAGATATAAAATCGAGAGATGGTGTCATTTTTATTTTATGCGTGCTTAAACAATAGAAGAGTTAATTTCACCTTATTCTCGATGCTCAGATTGTACGGAATTGCATTCCCACCCTTAGTAATGACATTTCGCACTACACCTTTTGCATAGGAGAAATGAAAAAATAGAAAGTAAATATATTTCTCTTCCTGTCCCCGCGGACATGTTCCGGCGTTCGAGCGTGTCATATTTTTTTCGTATATTAATCGACATGAATTATATATATATATATAGAATAGTTTCGACAATATGTATAGTTGAACAAATAAAATAATGACGAGATTGGATCGTGTCATCGTCCGTCGGGTTCATGCCACGATGTTTTCCAATTACTTTTCTCCCTCAGGGACGACATCAACTTTCCCGGCAAAATTTGCGAAACGACGACAGCAAAATAAATTCGAGGGATGATGTTCGATGCGCATTAGTAAATCGTCTCTCGCGATAACTTCCACGGAGCAACAAAATAATAATATCACTCGGAACGACATTATGCCAGTTGCTGCTTGTCGCATGTCGCAGTTTGTAAACATTCTACAGAATAAGTTTCTGTTACAGGTAATACGATGTTAATTACTATAACAAGATAACTTATGCAAGGAATTATGATGTATTATAAACTGTATAAGATATATAATGAGAAATATTTTAGGAATAAATTCTTTTTTCTCTCTCTTTTGAGTAAAATTTAGAATCGATCTCTTTTTGCTCTGAAATGTGTTAACATTTTAATTTTTAATTTTTCATTAGCATTTTTCATATTGTAATATCGAAATACGCGTCAGTTGATAATTTGGGGAAAAGGATTTTAGTCTCTCTTTCTCTCTCTCTCTCTCTCTCTCTCTCTCTCGCTCTCTCTAGCTAGATTAGTTTCATTAATTGATAAAACTAATATAGTTCGTAGTATCCTATGCGACGAAGATGTTACGTGAAAATTGTGTTAACCGATAACGATATTACAGACATGTCCTGTGCCTGGAATATACTGTGTGATTTTGACGCCGCTCTGCGAAATCTCATAATGCATAATCGAATCGGCGGCCTTGTTATAATCTAAAACATGATAATCCAATTTTAAAGACTATTCGGATATTAAATCTACAACACTTCTAAGATCCAGCTGCGACAAAATGATAAAAATTGATGGGACTAAGAATAACGTTTACTTCAACAAAGACTTTCAACGTTCGATCCTCGCATACGAAATAAATAGTTACAGCTATCTTGCTTATATTGTATATATGTGTGTGTACAGAGAAGGTTTTGTATTTTAGTTAACAATTGATATTGTTATCCGCGAGTGAGTTTCTGACGTAGAACGTAGGATGGACGGTTTTCCAGTGGGCGATGCGTGTGGGCTTTGCCATCAATAGCGGATACCTGCCGATGATACGAATGGAGATAGATGCAAGTCTAAAGCGGTAAAGCCGGGAGAGACCTCATAGAATCGCCGAGCTGCGACAGCAGAGATACGGGTTTCTGCCGTTGTCAATCTGTTGTCAGGGTAATGAACTTTCTAATTACCAGAGGCGCGCCTGCAAAACCCGATTTGAATTTCGAGACGGCGCGGCGGCCCGTAGCCGCAGAAATTATAACAGGATTGCCGACACGTCGCAGCTCTGCGACAACTTTCGGAGAGATTACTACTCAAATATTTAAGAGCG
>NW_021848818.1:1039354-1046499 GCF_003651465.1 Formica exsecta | reverse complement strand
ACAATTATGGGGCGTATATCTATTATTAAATCTTAAATCCTATAACTGTGCGTTACCTCTCAAAATTGACAACTCATTTTGCGAGTTTTAACGAAGAGAGAAATTCACTGGGGACATTTAATCATAGAGCAATTACGCGATGACATTATATACACCGTATTTTATACGTGAGATATCCGAGCCTTGCCATTTTTGCGAAAAATATGCTTCACACGCGAATATTAATAACTCCACATTACTCTGCGGTTAGTGCAATCTGCGTTGAGCGAGCTATATTTGTTGAAACTTTTATATATATTTCGATTAACACATATATATCGAGATATAAATCCATCATAATCCGTTCTCACTAATTATTACCGTTTTAAATGTCATCCAAATCATTCAATTGTATGAATTTGCACACTAAAATTATATAATCATGAAATACAAACATTTCCTTTTTTTCAATATTAATATTACCTTTTATACTGGCATTCATAGATTACTTATATTTATATATCTAAATTATTTTGTTATAATACTTACATTTGCATATCGGATACATCAAATAGTTTGCACCTCATTAGCATACATATAAGATTACTAGGTTGATTATCACTTTGCTAATTGCCAACTTTGCTCATTAATCGTTGGTTTGATTTTTATTTGTAACTTGAGATGAGAGATTATCTGTGAAACGCTACATGAATTATCATCCTTGCCGGAAGTGAAATTAATAAGCAAAAGCATTCGTGCGTGATTGTGGCGCGTTGCTATCTGAAGAATTATTTAATAATCCCGCAGGGCGAAGCACGCGAAAAACTTTTTTCATGCTTTTGCAATTAGACGTTGCAATTTTTTCAAGACGAAGTTGCATATTGTCCGACACTTGTGGCCGCAGAATACAATACGAAGTTCCCAACTTCCGAATGACAAATGAGTTTGTTTTTATTGTTAGTCATTTCTACACAACATGTTTACGAAAGTGACTTGAGTTTCGGTAATTTTCAAGTTTCAAAAATATCTTAATTTTATATCGATAGGCCGCGATAATATTACTCCGATCCGCGGAGCTTTGTTTCGTAATCCGGGATACGTCAATCAGACGTCATAGTTGCTAGGGAAAGGCCGTGCCATTCGCGCTGGTCTCGTAACTGCCTGTCTTCGAGAATTGTACTTAAAGGAAACTTGAGTCGATTTAAGTATTTCACCGGGCTTGAGAAAGGATTTGTCGTTTTCGAAAACTTTTCACGTGTAACTCGTCGATTTGCTTACATTTTTCATCAATTCTAGAATTTCGTATGTGACTCGCATTACAGCGATAACTTGCTTTTCCCCGCTGATGTATCGAAATCGCCCTGCGAGTTGTCCCTTTGCTTAAAGTAATAAAAAGAGCTTACAAAGATGCAAATATATTCTGAAATGCAGACGGAAGGAAGATTCGTCCTTGAATTTACGCTGACTATTCCTCCGGCGGTATTTGCTCTCATTCTTCAACATTTTATAACGTCAAGTAGGCCAGAAGATTCCTACGATAATATCAAATCGAACAAGAGACAGGAGTGCAGACGCAGCACAGAAAGGTATTTGTAGAATTTTCGAGGATGTCTGGGGGGAGAGGAGGAAGGAAAAGAAAATTGGGACGTTTGCCTTCATCCTACGTACTTTTGCTGATATATGCAAAGATCTTTTTGCATTTCAAACGTTTTATCTCGTTAGTTGAAAAATTTGTAACTTGATGTAAGGTTCGTCTCCATGCGCGTTAATCGTTTTCTATTACATAAAATTGTGTCGTCATTTTGTCAACGAGATTTGCTTTGTTTTCAATTGGTTTATAATATTATTTTCTTTATTTGATATTAAATACATGATAAGTAATATCATAAGTAATATTGTAGTAATATTGTGTATATAGATCAAAGAGAAAGATCTGAATGAGAATTGCTAATGTCTATGCGCATACTGAGCAAATTGTAAGCCGACTAACTCGATCGCGAAGCTTGACAAATGCAAAGCCCGACGAATGTCACTTAGCTGGAACTGCTGAGAATTTATGATGGATGCAGTCGATTTATCAAATAGAAATCTATTCGTCGTTGGGATCGATAACATTTTGTGTCCCACGTAACATCGCATTATAGCGATCATGACAGATCTTTCAGCGATTCTGGAAAGTTATCAATACATTTTTCCAAAGGACCTCGTCACGACGTGAGTTTTCCTTTCTTATTCTTTCCTGCTCTCCGTAGAATCCTTTCGTGCCCTCGATATTAATTCACCCAAAAATCGATGCGATGGCAAGATTGAGAGGACATTTCGCCCATAAACGTAACTTTCATATAAGCGGAGAACAAATGGATTTCTGTCACGGAATCAGATGATTCTCAGTAATACAGGAAAATAATGAATAGCCCGAAACGCAATACTTTCCTCGTATACTGTCGTAAAATTACATCATCTCATCGATTCTGAAATAGTCTATTCGTCAGCAAATTGCGTATCATTATTATTCCCATTAAAAATACATATAGTAATTAGTACGGTTTATCCGTAACGTTATATTGGAAAGCGAAATTGTTTGCAGACGTTATAACACATTGACAAGAATAATTATACAAAAAGCATGTATATATATATGATTGTTACTTCTAATTGAATATTATTGTCAACCATGAGAAAGGTTGCTATACGACAGGTTGTCGGCTGCAATAATAAGCTTGGTGCTCGCATGTTAAGCCGTGCACACGCGGATGAGTAAGCAGCTTACGTGAACTCGCGGCGAATTTATATGAGTTAGTTGAACTGTTGCACGTATGTGTGCGTCTCTCTTATAAGCGATCCTAATTTCACAAATCACGCATCTTCTTTTATTGATTGAGTAATATCGCGAAATTATTCAATTTTCAATGTGGTTTTATTTGATTACTAAATCTTGGTATCTCTTCTTTAATAACATAATCAAGACTCGCTTTAAATAACGGAAATCGCAAACTATCTTTGTTAAATTTTGCTCTTCGCGCATCTTTGTTTATATAACAAACAATTTTCTTTAAAATGTAAATAATTATTAACGATCTATTATAAATAATGCATATATACATATAAATTACAAATGTCATTAAAATCTTTTTTATAATAAATTAGAAAAAACTGCTATTATCTGGTTCAATAGAGATATAGTAACGCGATTATATTATACATAAAAATCTCTCATACTGTAAAATTTTTTTTTTTAATCCATGTACATATAGTTATTCGCGGGTTGCAGATTTTATTTTTTCCATAATTCTATGTGAGAGAGAGAAAGAGAGAGACAAATAGTTTTCGCCTAATAATCGCTAATAATCGTAATCGTTGATTCAATAGAAAAATATATAACATTGTATTGCACACAATAATCATTATAAATAATAATCAGTATAAATTCACTTTCATAATACGTTTGTCAAGGAATAAATAAAGTTGTATGTAGTTTGCGCTCTAGAAACAATAACTATCTTTGTCAAACACACCGCTTTGCATCAAACTTATAGCTGCACGTCAAATGCAGAGTTTAATTGTCAACGTGCACACTGTTACAATTTTCCCGATTTCTGTTTTACTCAACATCCGCTTCTGTATAGTTATTTTGAGCCATATACCCCAAAGTATCTACGACATTTCATGTAATTGGAATTATGCAGAGATATATGTATACATAATCCTACATAAAAGACCAACTTTTCTTATTTAAAAAGCTTCGTTACGGATGCTTTCCATTTTGATAAAATTTCTAAGATCCGTGTTAACGTAATATCGAGTATCATGTAGCTATCATCACCCTTTTACCGACAAAATTGACTTTGCACCCGTGTGCTAGTAACAGTATACTGCAGATATCACTCTTGCGTATTTTCTAAAGGCTAACCCTCGTATTTTCTCCATAAATGTTAGATACATCGTTTTTTACGATTTTTCCAAGCTTTTTCATGCTAACGACGCATATCAAATTTATATTCGATAGTTATGTAACATATCTTGGTTTCGTAAAACGGTTTATATGTTCCTCATAAAAATGAGCGTATTAAAATGTAAAAATAAGCGCATAAAGTTTTATTTATAGTGACGCAGAAAGAAGCATGATAAGTGGGAATTAACGTGTTATATCGCAGCACGATGTTCTCCCAAGCGATTATCTGTTTTCCCGAAGTGATAATTAATGGCCTGTTATCGGGATAGTGTTATAGTTATAACTGTGTTCGAAATTATCTATATATTAGCAATCGACAGAAATATGGTACTACTCTAAGAAGAGACGTAAAAGATAACGTTGTGAATGTATAATATCGTATGCAATATTATGCAATTTATTTAATGTAATATTAAAATATAAAGTGTTGTTGATCTACAATGAGATAAATAATCTTGAGAATTGTAATGCCAATATATATTTTTATTAAAATAGTATCGTAATAGAAAACTATCTTTCATGCATCGAGTTTAAAGTAAATAATATTACTGAGAGAAGATTTTCTAATACTAATAAATTAAATTATATGGATAATAAAGTGAATTATATACTCATATAATGATGATATGTAGTGTGTGTTCATTTTTTTATATATATGATTCGATATTAGAATAAATTTCGATGATGATTACAAAAAAATTTCACGATTCTAAGATATAAAGTTTCCATCACGGGAAAAAAAATTTTCGCTACCATAGCTAATCATGGTTTGCAAAATAAATTTTTAAACTGCAGCAAAACGGTTTGCTGTTGCACTTAATAAATAGGTATCACAGCTAAGATGTTTGTTGTTGTACCTAATAAATAGGTGTCATAGCTAAGATGTTCGCTGTCCATATATTACGACTGAAATCTAGTTACCACACGCAGTTTTTAGTTACGGCAGCTAATTTTTTTTCCGTGATATTAACGTGAAATCAACGATAAAAATGTGCGTAATATCATAAGTTTATTAAGGACGTTGTAAAAAGTTCGGACAATCATAGATATATAGGATATAGAATTCACTCTTATAAAAATAATACATCTGAAAAAGAACTATTTTTCCAGGATGGAAAGAAAATGATATATGTGGAAAGAATACTATGCCGAGGATAATTTGCTTGTAGCCGATGTATTTATTCTGGGAAATGTCACAGTTTTTCTCTTTTACGTAATACTCCTCTCAGAGTTTCTTTTAACTAAAGTAAATTGGATCTGTTCCCGTTGGTTTATTAATGCCGCGATTTAATTTGACCAATGAAGTCCATGATATTTCATGGACTGGAAATATCTTCCTTTTAATCATGCAAAACGAAGACAATATTTAAACCTTACCGCTGGAACTATATATGACATTAATTATTTCGCATTTATATTTAACTCTCGTAAAGTTTACATAAACTGTTGTAAAAGCTAAATGAATGATACTTGCAAAAATAAAGAAACTAAAACATATTTTTGTAACGTGGTATGTATCCCGAGGCAAAATTGAAATCTTCGTAAGTGTTTAATGATCATAATTAACAAACATGCAACGTTTTTATAGCTTTCTACGACTTTAAAATTATGTCAAGTAAGATATATTAAATCGAAATATACATTTATTATTATATACCTGAAAAATAATTTTATTACATTGATGTTTCCTCTACATGAAGAATGTCATGTTCTATCCTTTCATTCATTTACTATGCATAAAATATTTTCTTACAGATGAATAAAATGAGAAGTTGCTGTAACTACAAATGGTCATATTTTATTTATGATGATATTTTCTAAGATGCTCGAGATGAGTTAAAATGTATCAAATTTTATTTTAATTTAATGCAATATGTAATACTGTTATACGCAACTTATATTTCCATTTTGTGATAATATCAAACATCTTATATTACAAGAATGAGATGGAACGCGCATGACTTGTTTGTTAAATTAAATCTCTGTTAAACCATCCGCATCGGAAAACGAAACAAGGCTTCGTGTATGAACATGACAGATATCAATATGACATATTACAAGCACGAATATAATTTCTTAGATTTTCTATTTTAAAAAGTAAAAATGTATAATGTATTGCAGCATATTAAAATGCACGTAATTTGTAAATAAATAAATAAATAAACTTACAAATTAAGAAATTAATAAGGCTATATATATATTTTTTTTTGCCTTATTAATTTCTTAATTTGTAAGTTTATTTATTTATTTATTTACAAATTACGTGCATTTTAATATGCTGCAATACATTATACATTTTTACTTTTTAAAATAGAAAATCTAAGAAATTATATTCGTGCTTGTAATATGTCATATTGATATCTGTCATGTTCATACACGAAGCCTTGTTTCGTTTTCCGATGCGGATGGTTTAACAGAGATTTAATTTAACAAACAAGTCATGCGCGTTCCATCTCATTCTTGTAATATAAGATGTTTGATATTATCACAAAATGGAAATATAAGTTGCGTATAACAGTATTACATATTGCATTAAATTAAAATAAAATTTGATACATTTTAACTCATCTCGAGCATCTTAGAAAATATCATCATAAATAAAATATGACCATTTGTAGTTACAGCAACTTCTCATTTTATTCATCTGTAAGAAAATATTTTATGCATAGTAAATGAATGAAAGGATAGAACATGACATTCTTCATGTAGAGGAAACATCAATGTAATAAAATTATTTTTCAGGTATATAATAATAAATGTATATTTCGATTTAATATATCTTACTTGACATAATTTTAAAGTCGTAGAAAGCTATAAAAACGTTGCATGTTTGTTAATTATGATCATTAAACACTTACGAAGATTTCAATTTTGCCTCGGGATACATACCACGTTACAAAAATATGTTTTAGTTTCTTTATTTTTGCAAGTATCATTCATTTAGCTTTTACAACAGTTTATGTAAACTTTACGAGAGTTAAATATAAATGCGAAATAATTAATGTCATATATAGTTCCAGCGGTAAGGTTTAAATATTGTCTTCGTTTTGCATGATTAAAAGGAAGATATTTCCAGTCCATGAAATATCATGGACTTCATTGGTCAAATTAAATCGCGGCATTAATAAACCAACGGGAACAGATCCAATTTACTTTAGTTAAAAGAAACTCTGAGAGGACTATTACTTAAAAGAGAAAAACGGTGGCATTTCCC
>NW_021848818.1:1023218-1039178 GCF_003651465.1 Formica exsecta | reverse complement strand
CGGAAAAAAAAATTTTCGCTACCATAGCTAATCATGGTTTGCAAAATAAATTTTTAAACTGCAGCAAAACGGTTTGCTGTTGCACTTAATAAATAGGTATCACAGCTAAGATGTTTGTTGTTGTACCTAATAAATAGGTGTCATAGCTAAGATGTTCGCTGTCCATATATTACGACTGAAATCTAGTTACCACACGCAGTTTTTAGTTACGGCAGCTAATTTTTTTTCCGTGATATTAACGTGAAATCAACGATAAAAATGTGCGTAATATCATAAGTTTATTAAGGACGTTGTAAAAAGTTCGGACAATCATAGATATATAGGATATAGAATTCACTCTTATAAAAATAATACATCTGAAAAAGAACTATTTTTCCAGGATGGAAAGAAAATGATATATGTGGAAAGAATACTATGCCGAGGATAATTTGCTTGTAGCCGATGTATTTATTCTGGGAAATGTCACAGTTTTTCTCTTTTACGTAATACTCCTCTCAGAGTTTCTTTTAACTAAAGTAAATTGGATCTGTTCCCGTTGGTTTATTAATGCCGCGATTTAATTTGACCAATGAAGTCCATGATATTTCATGGACTGGAAATATCTTCCTTTTAATCATGCAAAACGAAGACAATATTTAAACCTTACCGCTGGAACTATATATGACATTAATTATTTCGCATTTATATTTAACTCTCGTAAAGTTTACATAAACTGTTGTAAAAGCTAAATGAATGATACTTGCAAAAATAAAGAAACTAAAACATATTTTTGTAACGTGGTATGTATCCCGAGGCAAAATTGAAATCTTCGTAAGTGTTTAATGATCATAATTAACAAACATGCAACGTTTTTATAGCTTTCTACGACTTTAAAATTATGTCAAGTAAGATATATTAAATCGAAATATACATTTATTATTATATACCTGAAAAATAATTTTATTACATTGATGTTTCCTCTACATGAAGAATGTCATGTTCTATCCTTTCATTCATTTACTATGCATAAAATATTTTCTTACAGATGAATAAAATGAGAAGTTGCTGTAACTACAAATGGTCATATTTTATTTATGATGATATTTTCTAAGATGCTCGAGATGAGTTAAAATGTATCAAATTTTATTTTAATTTAATGCAATATGTAATACTGTTATACGCAACTTATATTTCCATTTTGTGATAATATCAAACATCTTATATTACAAGAATGAGATGGAACGCGCATGACTTGTTTGTTAAATTAAATCTCTGTTAAACCATCCGCATCGGAAAACGAAACAAGGCTTCGTGTATGAACATGACAGATATCAATATGACATATTACAAGCACGAATATAATTTCTTAGATTTTCTATTTTAAAAAGTAAAAATGTATAATGTATTGCAGCATATTAAAATGCACGTAATTTGTAAATAAATAAATAAATAAACTTACAAATTAAGAAATTAATAAGGCTATATATATATTTTTTTTTGCCTTATTAATTTCTTAATTTTAGACATATGTATAAGAGTCTCATTGTGTCAAGTTCTATTATTAATGTACTTATGCATTGCTTAGCTAAAATAAAAAATAATTTTATCTATACAATATTGAAGATTTAACTGCCATGAAAACATTCAACAAAAATCTATCAAGAAATGCGTCAGAAGATAAGCGATTAATAAAATTATAAATACATATGTGAATAATGAGATTGCTTGCATGCAACATATTAAACACTATGTTAGTCCTTTAAATCTTCAAATTGGCCTAGACAGCAAGGTTGAAGTATTCATTTGCATGCTTAATATGAACGAGCGCTCGCCCAAGCAGTGTGTCTTTTATTTGACCAAAATATTTTCCTAACCAGCAACTTTTGCTTCCCTTGCCAATATTCATTCGATAAGTATAGAGATATAAAATAATAATTGACATTCATATTGGAAAATGAATATAATTGCTATGCGATAGATTGTTAGCAATTTAATTCAGATTAATGTGAATTGCGTCAAAATTGACGCATATATAAAGAAGTATGCGTGTGACAGCGTAATTTTGAAATAATAATGCACATAGGCAAATATATTGATAGCGCGTGGTAATGTAATTTGCACGTTCAAAACGCGCGCGCGTAGAAAGGTCTTTTAAACTTTAATTAAATGGGTGGAGGGCGTTAAATTCGACGTTTTGAGCAGTGGGTGGTGATTGGTATTGCTTTGTGATCGAACAAATTATAGTATTCACATGATACATCAATTTCCGCGTGGGACATTATCAGCACGCTGTCACTCCATATATATATATATGGAGGACTATTTGAAAATTAACCCCTGATAGAAGCTTGCAAAAACAAGAAACAGAAAAAACATTTTATTATACACAAGAGTTACTTACATATATACACTATTTTTCTATATAATCGCCATTCAAATTGAGGCACTTGTCGTAGCGCGGTACAAGCTTTTGTATACTCTCATCAAAGTACGGTGCCGCGAAACTGTAATCTCAGCCAATTCCTAGCACTGCTCATCAGTTCCTCGTTGCCGTCGAATCGCTGTATTTTTAGCTACACTTTTATGCATGTAAACAGATTGAAGCTACTCGATGGTTCGGGCTGTAGGGTAGGTGGATTAACTCTCATTTCACTGCTTCAGAAATTCCAGTGGTTTTTTGACCACTCTATTGTGTATAATAAAATATGTTTTTCCTGTTTCTTGTTTTATTTTGCAAGCCTATCAGAGATTGATTTCTGAATAGCCGTCATATTTTTGGGTTCAAAAAAGAAAAATAAAAGAAAAATACTGCATTTAACAATAGATATAATAAGCAATAATAAACCAATGCAGTAATAAGCTTTATTAACATTTTGACTTTTGAAGCATGCAAATCGTATATCACATACTGTGTCTGTGTTTTAATTAGAAAATGATAAAAGAAAGGCTATAGAAAGAAGTATTATAATATTAAATTTATAATATTATAATACAATAACAGATCCTACATAATAGAAGCCGTTATTGTAGCAAGTGAGTATCGTAATACGATAATAGATCCTATTCTAAAAATGTTAATATAGGGCGCTTTTAACATCAGAACGTTCGATTACAATTATGCAAAATTAATAAATGCCGGTGATACATGTCACACTAATATATATAACCAGCAATTGTTATTTCGATTGGGAAGAGCCACTCGAAAGCTTCGATTGGAAGAAGTTTACGGCAACTACGGCTACTTTAGTGTGCAAAACTAGCCAGAGTCCCGAAGTCTTTCGCTTGGAATCGGTTATTCCAGCCGAGTCGATAGGGTCGCAATTACACAACTTTTACCTCCGACCCAGTTTGCGCTTCGTATAAAATCATTCCGCGCAAACTTTCTCGAGCAGTATCTTGGATAATGAACAATAATCGCGAACAAATCTCTAACAAATTCTATTCTGCGCCTCTTACGTTATTGGACAATCTTTCTAATATCGCAAACATTCGTTGCAGTCGTCACATATAGAAAACGCTATTACATCTAATAGAATTAGGTTCGATAAATGTGATTGCATCGCTAAAACAAGGCATGACGAGTTGTTGCACATGATCACAGTCGTCACGTTCTTCAACAACTTTCAATTCCTAAAATAAGTGGAGAAGGATTTGTGTTCAATTATTAAATAAGCTTCCATGAATAACAACGCGTGATCTGATTCTAAAAACTCGGGCACGTTGGCCTAATATGATCTAGAGACTAAAAAATTCAAGGCACAACTGCCTTGCCTCTCTGACAATGTTTTTCTGGCTCATAGATTCAGAAGGAAATTCTTCTGCGGAAGTTTTGTTTCAAGGTGCGGTTGATACTGTTTAGATAATGATGCTTGCATGATAGCAAAAAAAAGTGGAGATTAATCTCGCGAAAGACTGCAGGAGATTCCCTCCGATCGGTCCGACAATTCAATTATCCAAGCGATTGGATTTTCCGCACCGTCTCCATCAGGAGTAAATTATTTCGTACTACGGAGAGCAACGGAAGATCCGTTGCATCCTGTGGTGTACAACGAATGAATCGATGTTATGGTACACACAAGAACAAGTGCCGCTTGCATTTTATGGCTGATGCATTCCTCACGTATCGGGATTCTGGACCGTTTCAAAAATTCGCACTGATATAGTGCAGGATATATCAGTGAGTCGAGGTTATCGAAGCTGTAGATAGTCAAACTGATATTCGCGTCATCCAGCCGTTGTTCCGTTTTGTATCGGATCGAATGATGTAAGCTTTCATCGATTACACAAAATAATTTCGCTGACTGTTCATTGAAATTTTGCGACAAGTTATTTTTGAAAGTTCTACAATATTTACACGATCTCTCTAGCTCGATGTTAATCGAGTGTACTAAATTAAATATTGTATCGATTAAGCAGGTAAATGTTTTTGCGTGTGCATATAAATGTGTGTATTTATAAATACCATTATATGTATACTTTCGTCTCTAATTAAACATCATCAATTTTATAATCGATATCCGTTTTAATGCCAAATCTATCAAAAATTTAATCGATGGGATGAAAAGTATTGCAAGCCTTTTAATCAGCAATTAATTATAAGTAATTCTGTTATGAGCAGAGAATTTACATAACTTGCTAATGGAATATAACAAGAGTTATTTAATATAAAATAAATTATGGGATCGCAAAAGTTATTGATATAAATCAAGTTTCAGATGCTTAGAATGTTTTCAAAGAACGAATTTAGAAAGCTCCGTTCGATTTTGATAGAATTTGTTAAAAGTTGGTATACGAGTATCGCGTAAAAATCGTTACTGTACTTTTGCAAAGTTTAAAGGTTCAGTTTTCAAACTTCTCGGTTTCTTGATCCAGCTGGGAGCTTACCTTTCATCATCCCCAAAAGCACTATTCTCTTTGCAAGATACAATATAATATTAGTTGTAAAAGTATATAATGTTGTTTAACGCTGTAAACTAGAGAACAATAGTAACTATAGTTAAAATTTTTCAACATGATTTAATCATATTTGGATACATATGTTTGTGAGAAATCTTGTTTAAATTTTATATTGTTAATGTATCCATGTGTTTTATTTTAACATTCAGGATTTAAAAAAATCACATTATATACGCTGTACACAGGACATGTTTTAAGAATAAGAATGTGATACAGTTCTCTACACATGTAACATGATGCAACTGATTATGATTTACTAGAGAGAGTATCAACAATATTATATTTATCCATATCAACCTTTTCTCGTAGATTTCTTAAGCAATCTCACATAGCATTAACTTTTTCTCTATTTTATTTCGAAGAAAATTTAATATCCACTATTAAAAGTTATCTGTTTCAATCTGCACATACTACGAGAAAGGTTAATGATAATTTCAGCAATTTAAAATAAGAATGGTGATAGAAGTAGAAAGTTGTATAAAATATATGCATGTAAAAAATATACCGGAGACAGAGGAAGGAAGAGAAAGAGACATGCGACTCACCAATGCCTGAGCGGCGCTCTGGTGCTGCAAGCAAGAAACATTCAGTTACAATCACAATAACGACAATCAATAATGTTTCTTAACTAGCTTGTGATAACACTAGTAACAAACAGTTCAACAATAATGCAGTGCTTACGAAAGCTTGAACACATTGACTGGTACACAGACAACACCAAGAAAAGTATGTGAAGCCGTAGAAGCCAGTCACAAATTTGCAAGTTATAATCTACGAATTATATGGAAAGTTTCGAACGAGGAAATTATAATAATGTTTTTGAGATAACGAGAAATTCGTGACTTGGGCTATCTCGATTACATATTTTTCCAAGTGCAGTTCTTTCCTCAGAACGCAGCTGCACGTTGCAAGCTTACATAATGCACAGGTTTCGTGTTTATAAAGTATGCATGTTGTATGTAATATTTGGAGCTTCGAACAATATGGAACAATAGTGACGATAACTGAATTCCGATGTATCGGCCACCGAAATTTGTTTAGAGAAAAAAAAGTTCAAATTTCCCGAGAAAGGTTAATGATAATTTCAGCAATTTAAAATAAGAATGGTGATAGAAGTAGAAAGTTGTATAAAATATATGCATGTAAAAAATATACCGGAGACAGAGGAAGGAAGAGAAAGAGACATGCGACTCACCAATGCCTGAGCGGCGCTCTGGTGCTGCAAGCAAGAAACATTCAGTTACAATCACAATAACGACAATCAATAATGTTTCTTAACTAGCTTGTGATAACACTAGTAACAAACAGTTCAACAATAATGCAGTGCTTACGAAAGCTTGAACACATTGACTGGTACACAGACAACACCAAGAAAAGTATGTGAAGCCGTAGAAGCCAGTCACAAATTTGCAAGTTATAATCTACGAATTATATGGAAAGTTTCGAACGAGGAAATTATAATAATGTTTTTGAGATAACGAGAAATTCGTGACTTGGGCTATCTCGATTACATATTTTTCCAAGTGCAGTTCTTTCCTCAGAACGCAGCTGCACGTTGCAAGCTTACATAATGCACAGGTTTCGTGTTTATAAAGTATGCATGTTGTATGTAATATTGTTGGAGCTTCGAACAATATGGAACAATAGTGACGATAACCGAATTCCGATGTATCGGCCACCGAAATTTGTTTAGAGAAAAAAAAGTTCAAATTTCCTATCTTCAAAATTATCGCGAAAAAATATTTTTAGAAGCATGCATATTCATAAAAAATTTTTTAACATATTTTTTGCATATTTATTTTTATTCCCAAAATTAACACGAGAAATATTAATTATACAATGATTAAAATAAATAGCGCAAACGCCATTACTATTATAACTGTAGTTGTAATAAACTTTTAATAGAACAATTGTTTATCACCTATCTCGCACGACTTTTCGTTTCATTTCCATGCGAATGCGTCGTCATGTGTCCATGTATAGTATGCACAGCTTGCGCGTTACATAAAAAAAATATTTGTTTGCGCAAGCATCGCGATGCTGTCACAGGCAGACCATTGTATCTCGTTTCGAGATTTAATGTTCTCCGTGTCAAAGATAAAATCAAAAGTAGCGTTTATCGCGACGATAAAATGGGGAAGCATCGCGAGATGTGACATGCATGCGATATAAAAAGATGTATGATGATTTGGAAAATGCAAAAACAAATATAACGCACTCGATCTGAAGCACGCCTTTTAGAGTTAGAACCCGAGATGCAAAGCGATGTCGACCGATTTCAAACGATGCGGAAAATATCGGATTGACATTTAATTAAACCACTTGTCTTGAGGAATGAATTTCATGTAGTTGCAAACGCGTAATAGTCTCGCGGCAACTTATTGTCATCTTTAAAAGAGTAAAGAAAAAGTTTAGAGCGAAGGTAGTAAACAATGAATGTCATATGATGAGAATAATATAATATCGCTCGATATTAAACGATGCGAAGAATATCGATTTGAATGAATTAACATTCTATATTGACATTTATTTCTATCTGTAATCCTATTATAAACTTATTATTTTCGTTGTCGAAAAATACACTTAATGCCTGCTATATTTTCATATAAATCACATTATAATAAAATAATAATATTTTTGACAGTTTTTATCATTTTCTTTATTGTGATACTATTAGAAATAATATATAATAATAATGTTATCAATATTAAGACAATAAGTATATGCTTTAGGCAATAACCACTTTCTTACATTTTAAATATTTGGCTATCAAAAATATGTGAGAGATATATTTTGAAGATTATCGAGTGTTGTTGGAAAATATCATAAGTTTCGAGTTGTTGAAACGCATGCAATGCGATAAAATAATGAAGATATCTTGACAAAACTTAACTAGTATTCATGAGAATTAATAGATAACTGTGAATACTTCGTAATTAATGGAACGTCTGTGAGAAAGGAGCAATAAGCGATAAGCTGGCTTTTGTGAGAAGTCTTAACTGCATCGAATTTTGCTCTTGTTGGTATGCGTACAATAACATTGTACTAATAACGGCGCCCGTACATTATTCAGTAAATCTTTCTATGATTTGTCATCAGCAGCGATAAGGTTCAACAATTTAATATATTTAATTAGGAAGCGGCGAAATTGTTACAATGTTATGTTATACGCAAAATGAGACTTGTTTACAATATAATCTGAACTGGTTACAAAAATACTGAAGTATATTATAATATTTTACAACGATAAAATCGGAGAATTACGGTGTAATATGCTGCGAGTAAAGAGAGATAGCCGTGCGAAGAAATATAATAAAAGAATAAATGTAGAAAATATGACAGAGAAACCGATATTTTTGTATATTCTTTCATGAAAAGCGAAGGTCTCAATAATTTTTTATCGTCGTGTTCGCCAAAGAAAGAGAAATTATTTCGCGTATAAATTCACTTGTGATTAATTTCCGGTACTCTAAGCGCGCCGATCTTGAGGATAATCTTGAATGAAATAAATGGCCGGATTGGAATTCCTACGTGAAATCGATATGGTCGTCAAAGTGAAAAATACGAAGAACAGGCAATCGTACTGAACGATAGATTACAAGGAAGCAATAAAATCTCTTGGTCACGTCCTCGAACAGAATTTCTTTCTCGCGACATCACGTAAAGAAAATCGGCGATTAATGGAATCACGTTTACATAATATGATTCGTCTTAAATGTGGCGAGCGATCATTAGGGATTTTAATTAATACATCCTGTGCTGGATGACTACATAAAATCGACAAAGTAAAAGCTAAAACGGTGTTTGGAACTCCCTTTATAATTAAGTAAAGATGGCATTCATAGAGACTGTATGCTAAGATTAATATGCCATCTTGAAGCTTTAGTATGAGCTGAGTACGAAGTGTATTGTGTTACGAGCTTAATTTCTCTACAACCAACATCAAAGCAAATTCGTAGAAGAAGCAATGGACCTACTTTCTTAATCGCTTCTAACAATCTAAGAAGAATTGAATTGAAATTCTTATTTAAATTTACTACACTTTATTAATTTATGTGATTTATGTTCTATATAGTTTTATAATTCTGACGAATTAAAAAAAGTGAAATGTGCGATAAGCGGGATACGATGGTAAGAATATTTGGAACGTTAAAAATGCAAAGATTTTTTTAAATATTATATATTTATTTTAACATTTCACGCGCTAGAAATCTTAATTTTCATTAAAAGATTATTACGATTAAATTGCGAGAAAAATTCCTCTCTGTTCAAGAGTAAAAGAAGGTGTAAGAACGATGTTGACCTATATCGTGCCTCGCGGAGGCCGCATATATATATGTCACTTCGAAAGTAGAACCATCACTTTGCGGCCGGTAAAATTGCGTTCCAAGCGCGTCTCGAGCTGTAACAATTACCGGCGATCCAGTTGAACCGCGTTTGCGGACTTTCATACAATTTAATTCAACACGCTTCTATACGATTTACTACAGTTTTCAATGTTCATCATTTTACTTCTCTTCTCTCAAGACTTTTATCTGCAGATCCTCCGAGAGCGATCTAATTCTCTCGATTATGGCATGAATATTTTCTCTTTCCTCTTCTCCCCGTTCCGAGACAAAGGAGCAGATTATGACGGAAGATTTACGATGGTAATTATAAGGTTGATCGCGAGCACATCGATCAGGCCGACATATACCGCGCGGAATAACATTTCCAAAGCAGTTCAGTCCAAGCATGTACTCGTGTTAAGAGAGAAGATGTTTGCACTTGCAAAGTGCTCAAGGAGCATGATCGCATGCGTTTTAATTAACGATCAATGTTGTTAAGTAACACGGATATTACGAGTGGCGCCAGATGATATATTGTATGCCCCAGCAATCCGGTTATTGCAAGAACTTTTATTCCGTTATGATTTATTCGATATAAGACTTTCAAGTTTTATTATGATTTAATATAAGGCCTTCAAGTTCTGCCTGCGCAGTATCTCCAGTATTTTTCTTACAGATCTAATAAAGCTTAATGATAATATTACGATACACGAACCTATTTCAATTATTGACCGGCATTATACAAGCTACTGAAACCATCGGTGAAATTAAATAATTTGCTTTGACATTGCTCTTAAAGTCTAAAGCCAAGAAAGTGTCTAAACCGATGTAGACGAGCGTCAAATACGTCTAAATATTAGGAGATGAAAAAGAACAACATCAGCCTTCAGCTATCCGCATTCGAGAAAGTTCGAGAGAAGTGTTACTACTTCTGATTGAGTCTAGAACTCTTGACTTTTGTAACAACCGTATCATTATTTCACTATGGCCACGTTCCACTTGGCGCGATATTTATTCCATGCGATTACAGCTGACCTAGCCGGCTGACGATTCTACGGATTAGTGTTCAATTTGCTCGACGAGACCGCGCATCCTCGATTTTCATATTTCCATCGTAAAAACTCTCGTCGTGTCATGTCAAAAATTTTTCTGCGTCGAAAGTCATCAGTAGAAGAAATAGGGAGCCGCGATATTTCGACAATAATTTCACGCTTTGAGATCTTCTATTACTGAACATCTTTTCGCGAATAAAGAGAGTTTCGGAGATGTCTTCATAAAATGTTAATTTAAGCAAACTTTACATTTTCTAGCTTATCATTTCGTGTCTCGAGCTAGTAAATATTCACTTTATAATTAATATCTACATTAGTGCTTCAACTAGTCTGCTATATATGATAACTAAAAAATCATAGGATAACTCGTAACAATGTTTAATTTCGAGTAATATTTGAGTGTTCTTCTTTCTACATTTGACAAAAAACAGATTGTTTTTAATGATAAAATTATTGTAAAGTAACTATGCACGAATATATATATATACGATATTTTAGTAACCGAGATCTCTCGAACGGAGAGAATGCCATTGTTCTAAAAAAAGATTAAAGAAATATATGCTCGATGTACACAAAGGAGATACATACTCAGTGTTCGGCAGAAAAGTGGGTCGAGGTTTTATTATACAAGAAACCAATATAGTTGTTAATTATTCTATACATATACAAAAATAAAGAGCGATAGCACGTTAGTAGTATTAATACTTTAATTGCTGCATTTATGTATATTCACTAAGAACTGTAAAGATGCATATTAAAAGTTTTTTTCGATCAAAGGTATGGGAATCTACTGTTAGGGTAAATATCCGTGTTACATATACATATGCAAATAATTAACACATCGGCAGTAATTACGATTATTCATCGTATAAATGCAAAATTGTTGCAGCGAGACAGAAAAGCAGAGATAGCGGCTATAAAAAAAACCATGCTTAGTTGCGCGCGCATAACGTGTTAATAATTAGATCGATGTGCTCATTTACTATATTTACAAACTCGTAATCCGTTACGGTGCGATGAACGATTAAACAAAAGGAGCGTGTGATTTAGCGTGCATGGGTACACACTGTTCACATTCCAGAAATGTCAAAATTATATTTTATATAAAATGTCTTTAATTAAATTAAACAATGCGCGGATTATATTTGTGTAGGATTATTTCAATATTTCAAATGGATTAAATGGATAGTTTTTATAGAATCTAGAATAATATAGAACTTTATTTTTATATTAACTCTGTTATATGCCTAAAGAAACTGAATATATCAATATAAATTTTTTTTTAAATTTCATCTCGTATAAAAGACTCTCTTTTATATTATACGATAAACAAAATTTTAAAATGATCTGCAGAGAGGATGAAAGAGACCGCAGTTAAAAGTTTTTAAGTAAACAATTTCTTACGTATTCTTAAAGCTGTTAATCTAAATTTATTAATTTGTAAACATTTTTTTACGCGATATATACAAAGCGACAGAAATAGTTGAAATATTATTTGCAATAATTAGACTTTTTCTTTGATTGCGTCAAATAATATCATTCTTATTCATCTTTTAATGCTTAGGAAACATACTAAACGTTAGCTGTCAATTGTTGATTTCGACGTTGTTTATATATTCAGTATAGTAAACACATTCCTTTTAACAATACTTTGCGAAAATGCATCTAATAAATGTTAAAGCACAAACATGTTTACGATGTCTAGCATACGTCTAGGCCGAAGTTTAATAACGATTAACGATCCAGCAACGAGCTCGCGTTTCAGGCACGAACGTAGAATATCCGAGGGTTTCGTTCAAGCTGATGACTGAATTCGTGCTATTTCGCCTGTAAATTTTTTATTCCGTCTCCCATATACAACGATGCATTATGTAATGCTCCCCCGCGTGTGTGTGTGTGTGTATATATATACGTCCGATCGGTCTTTATAACTCGGAACGAGCGAAGCAGACTGAAACGCCGACGGTTGCACGCGGTCGGGCGTTCGCCGAGACTGGAAGCGTGTGGAAGAGCCTCTGTCGAATCGATTCGACGATGGGTGGAAAGGGCCACGGCGCACACTGCAATGCCGTAACTTTTCGGGGTGAGATTCCAAAAATCAAAAACTAGGGAACTAGAGTGCTTCTTTAAAAGCTCGGCGAAAGGAGGCATGAGAAATCACCGCTAATGAGAACCGTCGTTGCGGCAAACGTTCATCCAGTGAAATTATTGGACTTTGTGTTCCTATAAATCTTTCGCGTGGCGGCGTAGAATTTAAAATGCAATCCCCTCCCTTCAATATACCAGCCCCGTGGCGATCATATTAATTAAGCCTTTAATCATTCTATTGCCAACCGCCGCCTCTTGCATATTTCGCACGAGGCTCGCACGCGACATTATTCTGCGGAAAGAACAATAAGGCTAATAACGACCAATTTAAAAGTTCAATTGGTATGATGGCGCGTGTACAAGTTCATGCTCGTCTCTCTCGGTTGGATAATATCTATTTTAATAAAACCAATGAGAGATATCTCGCATTACTGGAATCTTTTTCTGCAAGATGAGTCAAAGTCATATTTATGTCAGTGCTGTTGTCATATCCATTTCGTAGAAATGATTACGCGCGTACGAGTATACTAATGGCAGTTAAAATCTTCATTAGAATTAAAATAATTTATATTGCTACAAACACTTTTATTACGTATATTTTACGGTTGTATGAACGATAGCAGATATCATTTCTCGCGTATGAAATCTCGATTTAATTATCATAATACTAATATTACACGCAAAATTAGTTGAATACACTTGATATTAATAGATGCAACGATACCAACGTCTAATTATAATCTCGGACGCACGTTCATCGTACGCGCGGTAGAAAAAAAAAACTTTTGAGCGCGTCGACTGATAGTAACACTTTGCACGCGAGGTGTTAAACGGTATATTAACCGTAATATGCGTATAAAATGAGAGACAGTGATTAACTATATGTAACGCGTTATTGTATCTATTATTATTAATATTTTGATCAAGCCAATTCGTTTTAAGTGCTATATAGTTTCACAACTCACATGGATGTATATAACATCTACAATGCAATAATTATGTGATATTGTCGATTAATTATGATGATATATTTAAAGATAATTGATATGAAATGCGTTATAAAATAAAATAATTAATGTTATTGAGATTAGTTTGCAACGTTCTACATATTGTAATTGTTTACAGGAATTACCTAAATAGCGCGTCGCTTTAATAAATTTAATCAAGTAATTTTCTTTAATCAAGCTATTTCAGAAATCGTTCAATCATTTGTTAGTCAGATGCAATTATGCAGTTATATCGCAGTTGTTGCCTTCTAATAATCACCTTCTAGTAATCAACGTCAATAAGAGAAATATATTTCGCATTATCGGCATTCTCCACCTGATTGACAGAAAAGCGTTTCCGTACTTCGGAATATTAGCGGTAAAAGTAGAAGTAATACGAGTCTGCGAATTGAACAATTCCGCCGATCAATATCGCGTCAATATTGCTTTCACTGAACTTTTATATTCTTAGTTTTCGTTGACAAATGATCATCGCTTTGTAAAAATAAAAGATAAATTTCAGTTAAGCCTTCCTGAGTGTCAGCGTAAACGACACCGGAGGGAAATGAATAACGGCAAAACGGATGCCGCGTTTCAACTTCGAAGAAGCGGATTATGTATTTCTGAATTACGTCTCTTCCCCCAGTATTTTTAATGTCTCGGATATTTTAAAGCTATTTCATTATTTGTTATCTCAAAACTGCTTCATTATCTGTCATGTGCTAGAAATTAAAGAAAAAATAATTTTAGCGTTAATGAAAGTTTCGGATGTATTCAATACATCGCATATCTATAAACGCGAGTTTTAATAATTGAAACATAAGAATTAAACTTTTTTCGGAATATGAAATGTGACCTAATTGAACTCACTTGCATTCTCTAATTGGAAGTATCGTTTTTTTATATATTATATGTGTGGATATATATGTGCAAGAATCCACGAACAAGCAATCATCAAAGTATCTTGGATGACATCGATTTCTATCTCAATCACATTTTTTTGTACCATGCACTTTAAAATCAGTGTATGTGTGTGAGAGAGATTCTTTAAAATATTTCGAAAATTATTTTTTCCTTATATGTACATCTATAACTCTGTAAGAAAAAAAATCCATGCTGTAATATTTTATCATTAAACGTGTATTGAAGACATATCTCTTCTCATGTTATGCAATAATTGTTAAAAAATTTATCTTGAACTTATATATGTAATAAGTAATCTTTCCAAACCATGATAAACTCTCTTTTTTTCTCTGTTTTCAGCGCTTTATAAAGACTATATTTTAAACTATATTTTAACTTTTTATAATTAAGATATACTCCTTTTTAAATCATTACGCATTCCTCAGAAAAATATTACAAAATTTTCCTTATATTATTAAGGATTAATATATTTTCTTACATGTTATGTCAAAAATGGTTCTTCGGAATCGTGATTATAGCGAAGTGTCTTTTCTACGTGCAGTTTCTCCTTCCTGCATTCCGTCGTGTGCAAGATTTAAAATCGATTACCATAAAAACACACTCTATCCACGGAGCGTTTACTTGAAAGGTTCTTAATCATTTGGTTTTGCGAGCGAATCGATCTCTGAGAGTCATTACAAAAATGTAGGATTATTTGTTAAAACGCTAACTTTGAAGATATTCGATTGATATGTAGTCACGTCTTCGACATTAATTGTATATTATTGACGACATTTGATAATTTCATTTTTAACTGATAATCTTACCAGATTATCCATAAAAATAAAAACGGGCAAATGAAAGCCAACGCGCTAAGAAAGATGCCACAATTATGTTATTCTTCATAAAATTAATTGCATTTATTAGACGTTTCGGTTCCTCGGGCCATCCTCAGTAATTTAACACAATGTAAATAATATCTGGAGCGTGTCGAACGAGACGACGCACTTGTCAACGGTGACGATACAAATGACCTTACTAGATTAAACATGGCCATTCAATGTTGATAACATATTATCGGCGACTAAAAATATAATAAAACTCGCTACTGTCACGCGCTGACGTCTGAGTTATTACACTAGTACTGAATGTTGTCACAACAGCTAGCTTTTCATAATGTAAAGTTTCTACGTTTGTATAAAGTCCGGGGGCGCGTATTGTCCCGCCTTTGTACATCACTGTAAGGCACTCTTTCGCGACAGGTCAAAGAAACTTCAACGTAGGAAAGCTCACAGTGCTTGTGACGTCTCTGACGACCTTGAGTACGAGTCTTGCTTCGCTTATGAATCGTGTTTCTCTGTGTACGAGACGCCATTATCACATAGAATAAACACTAGTTGGTGATTTATGCGTAAAGATGACCAAAATCCAACATGCTAAAAGCTTACAATTATGTTCTCCACTAAAATGTTACATGCTCGTGGCAAAAATCGATATTATCATTTTACTATTATTTGCAATAGTTAAATGTTATACAAATCAATGTTTTTTGAAATAAATCTTGTTCTCAAAGCACAGATATTTTTTAATAATATAATAGTTATGAAACTTTGAATAGAAAGACAAATTATTTTTATCGCTGTCATTTTTAAAATATATATAATTATA
>NW_021848818.1:963293-1023045 GCF_003651465.1 Formica exsecta | reverse complement strand
ATATAATTAAATATAATTTACATCAGAAAAGAGAATATCGTTATATATAATTTATATCATATAATATAGAGATAGAAAAAATAATAAACATTTTGTTATGGATATGAAATAGAAAAAGAAAAGAAAGAGAGAAAAGTCACTATCTATAATCATATATAAAATTCCACGAGTAATGTGAGGAAAAGAAAATGCTTTGAGAATACATTGGTATAGCAATCGATATATCTCGATATCTCTCCCTTGGCCTACATGCGGGAGGTAAGCGGGTCAATCCTTCATGTGTCCTGCTCTATGCCTGACGTCGTTCAAAATACACTTGAAACTAACAGTTTTATTTAACACACTAACAATTTCTTTTGACAAATTAAATTTGCAAATTGTAAAGTTTGCAAAGACAAATTGTAGAGTTTAATGATTATATATTTGTTATGCTACCGAAAATCTTATAATTTAAAAATTATTTATAAATTCGGTAATCACATATTCAATCTGTTAATTTATTTACTAATTGCGCGTAGTCCATAAATGGAGCGTGCGAAAAAGAAAGGCGCTAAATTATTATATCAGATGTGATTCATTCGTCACAAAGTTCTGCGATTTGCTCAAGGTCACATCTTTTAACCACGCTGCCCTCAAAATTCGCCCGTTAATCTTATTCCGAAATGCAAAATGAGAAAAATAATGAAAAGAAATAAACGTGAGAATGTCTGTCCACGAGACAAAACACCGTCTACGAACAGTCGTGCGAGTACATGAAGAATCACGCGACGTTTTATGCTCTTCTATGAAATATAAAGTCACAATAGTAACGTAGAAAGAGAGAGCTTACACGGTGTGCAAGTATGTGTATACCGGAGGAGAACTAAAGGGAATTAAAGAAGAAAGAGAGAAAACGTGAAGGAAAAGTATAGAGAAAGAGAGGGAGATAGACAGATAGATAGATGGAAATGGAAAACGTGTATCGATAAAAAGAGACGGCGGTGACATATATCTATATGAAAGAAGGTGATGGATAGAAAGAGACGACGCGACGCACACAGGAGCAGAGCGAGAGAGAAATCGTAGAACAAGACAGACTGATCGATCGGTGTAAAAGTAGACAAAGACAGGGTCAGACATTTTCCTAGATCGCGGTACGTATGGCTCGCATATACATTCCGTACATACCGAAGGCATCAGCTGATCGGTAGACCTGACCCGGGTCACCTTGTTCCTGTAAAGTATTCTTTTGACGAGTTTCTCCATCGGCTGATTCCACTTCATGAAGCTCACATATGCCAAATAGAATCCAAAGAGCACGAGCGCTTCATACCAGTAAATATAACTGTCGCGGAAGAAGTAGATCAGGGTGAGCAGACTGGCGCTGTAGAAGGTACAATCACGAAATAGAGGCCACCATGTGAGCGACAGTACCGTACGCGAGAATATAGCGCACATGCCGATTACGAAGAGGATGTTAAAGACGGCGGAACCGACGATAGTGCCGATGCCGACGTCGTCGAACGACACGAACACGCCTATGATCGATGTAAAGAGTTCGGGTGCCGATCCACCGGCCGCCATGAAAGTGGCACCGGCTACGTCGTCGGCGATGTCGAATCTCTCGATAATCACGTCCAGCGACGGTACGAAAAACTCGTCGCAGACGATCGCTAGCGCGACGAACATATACACCACGCCAAGTATGTGAAGTATCACGGCGCCGCGGCGCCGCTGATCAATGGTGAATAAATCTTCAGGGAAGAGCGGTCTCTTTATATCTGTTTCATTAGTAGTCCCATTATGATCATCGAAACTCACAACGTTGTTATTGTTATGGTTATCGTAAATCTGCACGCTGGTACCGTTGCCCAACTGCATCGGCATGGCCGTGCTACTCGTGGTGGTGTGAAACATGATCGGGTTGCTCGGTGCCGGTCTGTGGCCCGAGGACGACGAGGGGCCCATCGCGAGGGCTAAAACCGCGGAGAGCAGAGCCATCACCACTAATCGGCGTCTCCGCCTCCAACATGTACGCCGATCACCGCCCGTCACGATCATCGTCGTCGTCGGTGGTGGTGCTGTTGTTGATGGTTCGCACCCTCGAGGACGTTCGCCGTCGTTAGCGAGGCCTCCGTCCTCCTCCACCTTCGCCACCTTCTTCTTCTTCTTCTCCGTCCTCCTCGGCGTCCTCCACCCTCTCTCTGGCCCCCTCCGCCCCCTCTTCCTCCTCCGCCGCCAGCACCACCTCCGGCTCCTCCACCGCCTTCTTCTACGTGTCGTATCGTGTCGCGCCGCAAAGGGTGTTACGACAGGAGAGCCGTACTAAGGCTGGGTCATGCTGGAACGGCGATGAGGAGCGGCTCCTTGCCGATGTCTCCCTCTGGATGGACCTATCTGTGTGACCGCGGTTCCAGATTCTCGGTACCAGAGATATATTTCCTCTCTCTTCGTTTCCCGCACTGCGTTTTACTCTTCCTCGCTACTACCCTCCGACGAGTTTTTTCACTGAATCCTCACGACGTGGGGACCGGAAGAATTAGTCCGCGGCGTGTACTATGATTACTACTACTACTACAACCAATGCTAATGTACGCCGCTACTATGAACAGGCTCGGGTATCCGACGTGACCGATATCCTTTTGCTTCCCGGCGGCGTCGGCGTCGTCGTCGTCGTTGTCGTCCTCGTTTTTCTTCTCGTCCTCGTCCTCGTCTTCGTCGCCGTCGTCGTCGTCGTCGTTGCCGTTGCCGTCGTCGTCGTCACTGTTGCCGTCGTCGTCGTCGTCGTCGTCGTCGTCGTCGTCGCCGTCGTGGTCGCTAGGATGCGGTGGATGGTGCATATAACCCTGGATGGATATACAGGAGCAGCAGAACGGCGCCCCCGCCGCGATGCCCGCCCGCTGCACACTGGAACAACCCTGTTCCGTTTCGTTCCTCTCTCTCGCTTTACTCCCGCCCTCTCTTCTGCCACCTCGCACCGACGTCGCACCGACTCCCTCCTTCTATCTCTTTCTCCCACCGTGTATTCCCTCCTTCGATCTCCTCTGTTTGCCGCTGTATGCCTCTCTTTCGCTCTTTCGATCGTCTTCCATTCTCCGTTCCATTTGCCGCCAACTCCCCTTTGATTCTCTTCATGATAACGCAATATTTCTCTCTTTTTTTCTCTCTCTCTCTCTCTCTTTCTCTTTCGTTTAGCGTCGATCTTATAACATTCCGCGATCATCCTCATCGCACTAGAGATTGTACGCGGTTTTTTCATGAAGTATCTGCATCATTCTCTTTTCTACCGGGTTAACTTTACGCGAACAGAGATCGTTCTCTCTCTTTGTCCCTCTCAGTTACCTTTCTTCTTTACCCGCCATTCGACGTTCTCCACCCTATGCTCCCGTCTCGTTTACTTTTTCGTTCCTTTTCTCGCTCATTGTTTATCTTTCTTCGCGAGAGATAGATCCTCCGTCCTCTCTCTCATGCGCACGGAAAGCTTCCTGTTTCCTCGCTCCGCGCTAGCCGCGTCACCCCGCGTTTCTCTCTTTTGCGCCACCCAACATCCGTGGTGGGCCACCCCGATTCCAACCCCGCCGAAATCGCCCCTTCGAACATCGTCCATCTCGCTCCGCTGACGCCCCGCCGTCCAGAATATTTCTCTCTTCCACTTGCCGCGACACCCGCACCTTCCTCCCCCGTTCGTACCGACGAGGGAAGTGGTAGGTCGTGGAGGTGGGAGCCTGCGCACGTGTGAGCACCCCTTGCCGGGCCTCTCCCGCTCGATATCGGAGAGTCGACTCTACAACTCCACGTTACGAATGCACGTATAACGGGTGTCACCCGGACGGATTCCAGCCGTCCGTCGCGCGTTCGTGCGCCTGACTTCGCCAGTCCGGCATCGACTACTCCTTCCCAAGGATCACGCTGCAGACAGCTTCTCGGTGCCGTTGACCAGGCACGATCTTCTGTGTCGAGAGATATGTAGGTGACTTGTTTCGCGTCAAAGACACATTGAGAAATCCTTGAAATCGAAGATCGAGACTGATCAATGCAAAGAGACGTGACATTTTCTCACATAACGCCTTTTCTCTACGTTAAAGTCAGTCGAAGATTTGGACATAAATGCAGGGGAAAATTTATTGGTTCTTTGGATCTTTAAGACAGTTCTCGTTCACTCTCGAAGTTACTGCTGGAAATAATCGATGGCGCGTGTATCAGCGCTCTGTGTCTTTGGTTTCTCAGATTTTTCTTCTCCGCAGCTTTTTCTCCATTATTCGTCAATTGCTAATCAAATATATTTTAAAGCTGTCGCGTATTTCAAAGGAGGAAATGGAGAAAATCTATCAAAAGATTCTTTCCTTATTGCATTATAACAATATTTAATACATATCAGTGATGTTTATTTTTGCTTTTATTTTTAACAATAAGAAAAATATTATCTTGGGACATATCCGATGATATTTTTTTAATGCAATTTTCAAGATGTTATTTAATGTCGTTTGCTTTTTCAAGATCAATCATATAAAAGGTTTGTAAGTACGATTTAGATGTTTGTCATGGATAATTGCTGATTGAGATCGACCAATAAAATATTGGCAAATATCGTGCGTAAATAACAATTTAATTGTCAGATTCCATTATGTCATTTTAGAACTTTGATTTATGGTCAAATTAATTCGGTTTAATATAGTTTCAATAAAGATACATAAATCTTCTATTTAAAAAAAGAAAGAGGAAGAAAAGTTTAATTTAATAAAACTATATCCTATCCAGAAAATTTCTTTAAAAACTGCAGCCCTTTAAGAAATAGTAAGCTGAATTTACCATTTATGTTCACCAGTGTGGTCATATAAATGATAGCATAACATTAACAAACATTGTTAGGTATAACGAGTTAAGCAGCTTATGTGCGATTATATGACACGTTCATCTAACAATAAGCAACCGTGTTATATTTTCTTCTACTATTATTGCATAAGCCAATTTAAGCTGCGTAACGTAATCAATTTGTAGTTGCAAATATATTGCTTATATAATTCAGAGTTTCTAACTTTGAAAATGTTCTTAAATAGGAGTACGTATAATAATAAGCCATGCTTTCTGAAACCGTACAAACGAAGATTATACGTCGTATATAAACTCTAACAGCACTTGTATACAATCATAGAAAGTCGCGGATATTGAAGATGGATAAATCTCTATTATTCCTTTATCGTCTTGTTCGCATTGCCCGAAGAACTAACCGATAATACCGACAAAGTGTGTGATACAGTCCGCAAAATATTTTTGAGACGATTAAATGGTTATTTTATGAAACTTTAGTACATTATATAAATTTAAATTCTGCCCAGAAACGTCTCTCGATAATGTTTATCTTACGAAGAAGCATAAAAACTTGTCAAACGGGGCGAGTAGCTTAATTTTAACTTTGTTGTAATTAAGTGACCACGAGTAAGTACACTCAGGGATGCGTATAAGGCTTCTATATATATTAACTATCGCTCTGTCGTGCATCAGTCGTTTATTAATTGTCACAGAATACATTTTTGACTTACACGTATTCTGATGAATATGAGAGGCCAAGAAGGAGTTTGTTCCGTGAAGAACTTTGTCTCAAGGAGACATGTGCAAAGGTAACACTGTCCATGGGGCGGGCATCCCCTAACAGCCTTCACCAATCTCTAACATCGCTCTTAGACCCACTTTGTTATGCCCCAGAGGTCGTTACAGTTATTAGCGGCTGTCAACAGGACTTTCGAGCTTCTGCCTTGTCTCGAGCCTTTCATCGCGTCCGGTTTCCGGTCGATAAAAGGTTTTTGCGAAGAAGGTATAACTTGTAAACGCTGTTATATAATATTTCCTATTCGACGTTTCATTCGAACTAGAGAAAAACCGTTTACATAAATAGGTATATAAATTATGCGCAATTTATTAACAAATTATTAACTATAAATATATGTGATATATATACACGTGCAACAATTGCTATTCTATTTCCAGGTAATGGCATAGTTGTGATTTTATTATATTTATTATAATCTATAAAAGGATTATAAAATGCAAGAATATATTATTTCAACATAATATGACATAATAAGAATTCAATATAAAAGCATATACAGTGCGTGTTATGTAATTTATCTTTAGAGAAATTAATCATAATATTTTTCTGTGATGTTATTTATAAATATTATTACTCTAATAATTACTTCGTGTATTAAAATGTTCGTGTATTATAAATATACTATCTTGCAGACTGTTCAATTTTTTCAATAGTAATTATTGTAAAACATTCAACAACATCTACTAACGATGTTGGATCATAAATAGATTTGATACATATATTTGCAAGTTTTTGGCAAATATAAGCGAATATATCTTTTCCAATTTTTTTACAATCTTTATCATTATATAAATGTGCACAATCTGTTATACAATCTGATTACATTTAATTTTTTATGTATAACTGTTATACAATATTAGCACGGCAGTGCTGATTCAACCAAGTATTTCAGCGAATAAAGGTCAACCCATGTTTCCCTTGGCTCGTAGCTGTGCACATTATGATCTTTTGCGTTGTGTTCCCGTTAACATATGGTCCTTTGCCAGATATTGAAAGCGCACTGCTGTTCAAAATTAATTCACTATCCTCTAGCGGGTTGTTTAAACATAGAAAATATATATAAATATTTTACATCAACTTTGTATCAAAATATAATTATTAAACGTAAAGATATCTACAATAATGATTGCTAATATTAGTATATGAGCCTAACAATTGGTTTATTTTTTATTATGTAACGTTCGTTAAGCTACATAAAAATTAAAAAAACAAAATGTTATTATTTAATGAGAAGAATGTTTTAATTTTTGTGTATATATGTACATATTTTTGCTAACTAACTTCGTCTCTTTTTCAAATGGAATAATGTTACTTCCTAATTTACATAAATGGAAATGCAGATATGTTATATTTTTATTGTTATATTTTTATGTATATAATTTTCATGAAAATAATCGCCATATAATCAAGAATATATGTCATGATATTATAATTAAAATTGTGCTAAATAAAAACTGAAAGACTTTGAGATTGCATTTCTAATTAATTAGTACAAGTTTCTTCCTAACAATACCATTGAGTCCCATTTATTATCGCGAAGGTTATACGTGCTGCAGAAAGCTACTCTTATAAATTTATCGGTTTATGAAAATACGAAATTTGGGATACACGAGCTCGCGTATAAATATCATCGCGTTCACATGTTGTGCGTCAATCGTTTATCCGCAATTCCATAGGGAAATATATTATATAAAGCTCTTAGCGCAACATCGTGCCTTTATATATATATATATATGTATGTGTGCCGATTCGTACAAATTCAAGTTCCGTATACGACGTCCTAGGTAAGTAGTCCTGATCTCCGCTTGGAGATCAAAAACGCATTTCAACGATACTTTCGTTTAGGTTTGTATAATTTCCAACAAATTTCTATCTTTAATTCGTGATTTTACAAAGAAAAATTACGTCGTGCTACGTTTATTCTTCGATATTAATGGCGGTTCTGTTGATTGCGTTCGTGTTTTAGAAGCATACCTTTTTGCTATCAACTTCAACGTTTTCTCGATATTGCGTCCGGCATCAAACATTGTATGGTCACAGTGCTAAGTTCATAAGCGCACGAACAAAGTCTCGTCACGAAATTCATTTCGAGTTTGTTGGAAAATTAACTAAAGCTGTGGAATTACATGTATACTTGTTTTTAAGATCTTCTTTCATCATATTGATGATATAAAGAAAACTAGTAATCATAAAAAACGCTTATATTATTATATTTTAGAATAATCTAAACAATATTATCGTTAATTGATAATAATAATCGTATAATCGACAAATTTAAATTGTTATCGAGATAGTTACGATAAATTTATGTGTGTAATTTCTGTTCGCGATATATCGAAAAGATATTTCACACATACAGTATTTAAAAAATTAATAGATTCTCTCTCATTAAAAAATATATCTATATTATATACATTAAAGTGCCAAGATGTTCATGGTAAAAAATCATTGAAATATGTTGAAAAAAATTTTAGTTTGATTAAGGATTAACCTTGCCCTTTCGGCTGGATTGCCGAGTTTGAGAAACGCTGCAAACCTTACACGATGTAGATAGGAGAATGCCTGTACATGCTACGTCACCCTCGAAAGTTTCGACGTCTTCCCAACTGAAAGGTGGAACCAACCCCATTATCGAACGTCCTGCTATACGCTGTCTCCCTCCCTCTCTCCCTATCTTCTGCTCCCCTATCTCCATGCGCGCATTTAATGCAGCTACTTCGAAGAGTTTCAAACACCTCTCTTCCGAGGTGGTAAATCTCTAACTACATATATCCATAGAAGAGTTCACTTCGACATCGGCGACTTTTCGTCAGAATGATCGGCCATCCATGATTATATAACGTGATGTTCTGGGAAAAGCAGAACCCGGTCTCTCTCTCTCTCTCTTTCTCTCTCTCTTTCTCTCTCTCTCTCTCTTACTCTCTCTACCTCACTTCCTCTCTCGTATGACCGAAAACAAACGCTGACCTAAATACGTTCCCGCCAAACCGTCGTAAATCGTAGCACGGGGACGTAAGATACCCCCGCCCGAGCCGCGTCCGCCTTCTTTTCGATTTAATCTATTTCGCGCGATCTCTCTTGCACCCCACGAAAAGGAAACGGGTTCTGGTGTAGACAGCCATACGAAAGGAAATCTTTCGGAAGGCCAATTAGGCCAATTTCGCGTATAACGGCGGTTATGGATACGAACAACATATTCCATCGCTTCATCGGCATTTTCGGCATTTGTGAAACGCGATTTTCGATTCGTGAATTATGGAGAAAATATGAAAGAAATATATATTCCAACAAACCGAGCACGTACATCACGATTTATGGCTCTAACTTAACGCTAGAAATCTTCAGCTCTATATCTCTTCTCTTTTTCTCTTTCATTTACTTTCTTCTTTCAGTAACGTAATCTTTACTTTGCCTCTCCTCGAAAGGCGGCTTTTATTTCATGAGACTTAATAGCTTCTCGAGTTTAACGTGAATTTATATTCCTTTGCGGATCTTTTCTACTTTGTACCTATCCGTTTTCTAAATTATCAAGTTACGTTTCTTGTGTATTTCTATAAAGATACTTTGTGACACATATAATGTAATTAATACTTTATAATTTAATCATTGAGACTTAACATGTAAACATTCCATCCCTTTGATATATGTCGTTATCATTCTTGGGCTGTAAATACAGAGAGAAAAGCGCTGCATTGGTATATATGCGGGCTATTAGTCAAATTTTTCTGCTCAAAACACGACGTTCTTGGCATGATTCGGTTCTAAATCTGTTCGACGAGTGTGTGCACGGCAGTGTGCAGCCTCGTCAAATACAGCCGCATTTTCTCATGTACCAATAATACACTGCAACGGTTCCAATACAGTCAAAGGAAAGAAATCGGTTCTACAATTTGTGGAGATCCTATGATTCACGGTAAGGAAAAGAAAGATATTATTAACATATTTTATTACATTAGAGAGAGAGAGAGAGAGAGAGAGAGATTTATCTTCACAGAAAATACATTTTTACATATCTTTTTTTTTAAACTGATTATTTAATTAAAGTAAAATTTAAAAAGTTCAATAAATTAATTAATTTAAGATTGAATTAATTAATGTAGCACTTTGAATATATGATTTTGTTATTCTGGGCTCCATAAGCTGTAAAGACGATGCTGACATATTATACTCGCACACGTGCCTTGGGGGGCGCTTAGTGTATCGGTCAGCTTGTGCAATATCGTGCGCGGGCGCATTGATAGCCAGTCGAAAGGAGCCGCGCACGCGTTTCGGAAACGTTGGAAAATTTTACATTTTATGCTGACACGCGTTTTGAAATTTACGTGAATTTCATTGCGAAGAGATCCTCAGCATAGATCGCGAAAGGAAGCTAAAGTGGCAGTTTAATGTCATATTAAGGATCGGCGTTAACGAGATTGATTGCGAACAGACACGCACAGGATACTTGCCCTGAGGTGATTCTTGTCTTATCTTGTAGCGCAAAATGCGATTTAAATTAATTAAGCTGTATTAAGCTATAATAGAACGCTGCGTGATGTACGTTTATCGCATAGTTTACAGTGATTATTAAGGAATGAATATAAAAATAAATTAGTGATATAGATAGTTTTAAAGTAGACCTGAAAAATAATACAACAAAATATCCCGGCTTATTGCAAATTAGTAATATCAAAACCTTTTTAATATAATTTTTTTCTCTCTCTCTTTCTATATATATATATTCTATATAATTTATTACTTTTTGCTCTCTCTCTATTTAATAATAGTTTATATGTAAAATATTTCCTATTGTGCGAAAAGATACGTTCTAGAGATTATATAGGAGATATCTAGAAAAAATATTAGAGGTTTTCAGTGCATTTGGAAAATACAGTTCTTGTATTTGATGATCACGATAAAAACTGCAACTTACATTCGCGACCTTAGCATGGCTTGATTTTCCTACGAAGGGTGATAGGTTTGGAAAATACGAATCGCATAACATGCCGTCAGCGAAATCTGTAATGCCACAATCGCGGCCAATCGTGCCGGTGGGACTTTGCAGCCGAGAAACAAGGCGTCATTCGTTCAGACACCGGATGGAGCCGTCTTTGCAAAGCCTCTTTTGGAAAATCCTTTCAGCCGAGAGCGATGCTTTGCGGCCACTCTGGGAATTTCGCCAGATGTGAAACAATCGGCGGATGGGTGATGGTGATGCGCGCTTGGACGGGCGCGAGAGCATCTTTTGCGTATCTCGTTCTCGATTTTGTGAGTTCGCGTGGGCGAAAGTTTGGACGGACAACACGCTTGCGCGTTCGTTAAGGGCGGCGCGAATTGCAACAATTATCTCTTTAATTTTAATCAGTCTGAGGTCGATCGGTGATTCGCGATGCGAATATTAATCAACCTTTCGCATTCGCATTGCATGCACGTTTCCAACACGTCGACGTTTATCGCTGATTGTGGTAGCATTGGGGACCAGATGCCTTCGTCGAGTCACTTCTCGTCGTAACGATTCTCTATATTGAATAGCAATTTGTCGATTCAATATTACGATTATCGATTAGAAGAGAGTTTACGTTAACTCGCAAAGTGTCTCCTAAATGGTTCCACATAACTTTAATATTATTGGATACGGCCAATTTTTTATTATATGCGGAACGGAAGTTTTTGTAAGTCGATCGATAGCATATTTTACATTTTGATATTCGTGAACTGAAATACATCAATGATATTTTATACAATTATTCAGTCATTAGCGATCGATAATACGATTAGTATCGTGAACATACATTACAGACGGTACGAAGCGATCGATTAAAACGAATAATGCATATAATGCGAGCTCGCTAGTTGCCTAGGATCAACACAAATTTCTCTTAACTGTCCTATCCCCTAGCCACTTCACCTCTCGTCCAAAAGTATAAAACCATTCTGGATTACGCGTCGTGAATTATTGCAGGACCAAGCATCTGCGGTAAGAGCTCATATCCGCGTAATTTACGCAGAGATGCGGTATAAGCATGCCGTTATCCATAGATCGTTATCATTTCATTGCGGTTCTATTTGTGGTAAACACGTTATATATCGATCAGTCTCGTCCCGCTAACGGCTAAGATTCGATATTCACGCGACGCTTGTTCGTGATAAATATGAAAAAAAAATTCTCTTTAAATTCTCCTTTCATCCATTATTCATAACAATTTCGTTACAAATGCCTTGCATTTTTACGCGAAATACGTTTGATCGTATGTATGGCATATTTTGTTTGGAAGGTTTTTAATTTTACTGGTTTTGTTTATTCCATTTTACAAAATCGGAAAAAGTGAAGTTCTATCAAGCCCTTTGGAGCATCGTAAATAAAAGGTTTTCAAATCACCGCTTCGAAAATATCCGCTATATTGTACGTTATGTACACTGCACATATATATATACATATATCTATCGTTTAGGTGAAAAAAATATCTCGATAAAAATCCTAACTTTGTGAAATAGCTTTTAATCTCTATGAGCACCGACGTTTCGAACGCGATATCGGGAGCTGTTGATAAAGTTATCGCTGAAGTGCTAATTTGAAAGTAGCCTTTTGAAAGAGCTCTCGTTGTAACCATTAACTGCAAAAGTATTTATCTTGCCCGTCCAACTGGCGATCATTGATGCCCGTTACCTACCATCACTGATTCTGAAGCGAATTCAAGTTCTTCTCGACCAGCTATGGGTAGCCGGTTGATAAAGCCAAGTCTAGTTCGCGCGAAGAGCTTTAAAGCTTCCTCCGAGTGGTAAGCATTGAAGTTGAACTAGCAGTGTTTACCATCAGTTGAAAATACTTTCACAACACAAGTACACGTTCGTACAATATCATCTACGGCCTTTTACAAAACGAGACTTGATTATATCAAATATATTTCTTGAACTAATAAATGTATGTTTAAAGAAGATCTGTAATAGTAATTATAAATTTTCGCTCTACGTTTGTCGCTGTATTTTCAAGAAATCAAAAAATACTATTATTCTCCTGATATGAAAATCATATTACAATTGGCGTAGAGAGTGGTGCCCTCAGCAACTGGGAATCACTTTTATCAACGTGGCAAATAAATGATTCTGTCTTTATTTTATCAATCAATGAATAACAAATAGCGTATGTATATTTACGAAACCCGATTGAAGTAGCCTTTGTTATATACTGTAGCATGCTTTTTTATGGTTATAGCTTGGTAGTAATAAATGCATATACTGTTTTGTTTGGATAATCTGAAGAAAATATACAGAGCGTGAGTGCACGTTGATATGATGGAAAAATTAACTGCGGATTAACTGCTTGTGTGATCGACTAACAGCTATATCGTACTTACGTTCAGAGTTATTTATCGAATGAAAGCAAAATATATATATTGTGTATTTTTAAATGAAAACTGACGCTTTTATATCTATTATATAGAATTTATTGATGTTTCTATAACTATTATGACGAAGATTGATCCTTTCTTTACAATAATTTTTAACGTTTAAAATTTTAATGCAATAATTTTAACATTAATAAACATAATTTGTTCAACATTTTTTTGCAAAACTAAGTAAACTTCATTAACGCTACAAAGTCTTAAATAACTTTAGAGAATTAACCTGGATTTCGACCGACAAACGTTTCGTTTTCCCCTTACCGCTAAAGATTTCCGTTCAAAAACTGTCTTTTTTTAAATACAAATATATATACTCGATAAAATGTCTGCTCGCTCGCGACAAGCGCGTTAAAAGCTTTCTGTACGACGCGAGGGAAGTAAGACGATGGGACACTTTACCAAAATAAAATTTCGTGCGTCGCGGTAAGTGTACCGCGTGCGCGCACACGCGTTGCGGTCGTTTAAAGGGAGAGTAGGGCGGACAGGACAGAAGCGAAGAGGGAAGGGGGGGGGGAGAGGGGGAGTTTTATGCGTGTATTCTCAGAATGATTCATAAATAGTTTATTTTCGTACCGGCTGTGCCGGAGAATCGTTAGTTGCGGCCAAAGCTGCCGACTTCGAGACGCGCCGCGTATTTCCTCGTCGGTTTCTTCGCCTCGCGAGCGGGTAGAGCATAGCATAGCGTAGTGCGAAAAGGGGAGAGGGGAGGGTGTTTGAAACAAGGCCCTGAAGTCCGTATTAATATTTCAAAGGGCGCATGAGTAATAAATCTGGCCTGCTACTAGTGCAAAGCTACAGTATTCCACGGTGCTCTATAATAGATGTACATTGGAGTAAAAGGTGCAACCATAATTGCACCATCGCTCGTTGCCGCGCACAGTGACTGTGTGATAGCCGGTTTACGCTAATTGAAATCACATCCAATACTGGTGCGATTAATATTGATAGCCCTTTGTTTAATCATTGCATGGTGAATATTTAGAATAATGTATACGCGCATGGTGAACCAGCGTTAACGCGTGCTTGTGCTTACGCTCGAGAAATGGCATTGTATTACAGCGGGACTAGAAAAATGGCATTATGTATGAAGATTTATTAAACGGAGTATCACATCACTTCAAACGAAAGCGAAACAAATTTAGAAATTAAGAGCATTTCATTTATGAAAAATAAATATTTATGATTATAATATATCTGCGCGTTATATTTGTCAAAATCTCTATTTGCAATTGCAGTTTTGAAAAATTATGATGCATTATAATTACACAACACATTGCTTTTTGTGTATAATATTTTGTATTTTTTTCTATATATATATACATATTCGGATTCTTTCTCTTATATACTTTGATAATAATAAATACATAAACGACGCATTAACATTTAAATAAATTAAACTTTGATTGCAAAACTCAAAATACTTCATAACGCTTGCAATATAACGCTTTTATTAGTTATATTTAATTAAATATACCTTTTTCGGAATGTAGTAGATGTCTGTACCACGGTTCGTTATCTGTGAGATTTTGACCAGTAAAAAAAGATCGTTACGATATGGCCTACCAGAAAAGAGCGTTTGTCATGCTCAACTAATGTCTTTGATGTTACCGTTCAATCAGCACGCACAATTGAAAACGGTATTGTGAAAGAAAACTCGATTATCTGGTCAAAGCCGTTTTTCATCTAAATGACATATTCATCAAGTATTCTGTTATACTACATTTTTAAAAGATATTTACAAAATAGTAGTAGAGAGAATTATTAGATAAAATAAAGATATATTTAACAGAGAGAGACATTTAACTATTTTGAAAAATTGATCGTAATTCAAAGCGAAAGAAGGAGTTTACGTCGTATTGTGCAATCTACTAAATTTGAGATTGTCGAAAAAAAAAAGAGAGATTAAAAATTTTACCAGACTTTTTGCCGCTTGGAAAAATACTTTTAATGTATATATGTCTAACAATTTTACGTGGAAAATATTAATAAAGCAATGATAATTCCTATGTCAAAAATGTTTGATGAAAAAATTATTGCAAATATTTTTAAGTCATGGTAAAAATGATGAAACTGGCAACGTCATGCGTATGAGATCAAAAAATATCGCTTCAGTGATTTACACCCATGTCATAGTTTACGGACCAGTGGATGGAACGAATCAGAGCAATTTTAATTTACATATTTTACAAATGCAGAAACAAGTCGGTCCGGGTTGCACGCAACGGAATTTTTTCTCCGGTGCGAGATAGGGCAGAGACAGAGAAAGAAAAAGGGGGAGAAAAATAGAGAGAGAGAGAGAGAGAGAGGAGAAAACGATAAAATTTTCCTGAAACGTTCTGACATTTTCAACTTTGTTCAGAGATCTTGCGGCACCGAAATATTAAAAGTAACTTGATAAGTAAGTTTTCTAATTACGCTCAAAAAAGACTTGTCTCTTTGCTTTAACTTCGCTGTGGTCTAGTTCTCGCGGAAAAAAATCTTACCTCTTCAACACTTTAAAATTTGCCCCCCAGGATTAGAATATTATATCACATTTCTTGCACCGAAAGTACGCATATTAATGTAATGCAAAATAATGTGCGTAAATTTATTGTGCAGGTTAGATATCACGCTATTATTTTTAGGTGTTATGCGATTTTGCCAGACCGTCGTCGTCTGAAGGAAAACAATTATGCCCACGCGAGGGTATATAACCTTGAGCCTGTTTAAGCGGAGTTGTACGTTTTCACCCCCGTTTCTTGGCTTGTACGCGGAATGCATATGAAGCGCGTCTTAAATCGTCCGCGCACAGGATGCAACAGCTGTTCCCACTATTGCGTACATACGCTTAGCTCATATCGCTCGGCTGAATATCGAGAAAGTAGACTTCCATTACGTGTCAGATTACCGTATAACGATATTATTTATATTTTAAGTATATCTTTTTTATTATACTTTATAATTTAGAGCTTAACAACTTTGGTAATAAAAAAGCAAGAAATATTTGATTTTAAAAATTCTGATATACATATAATATTATTAAAGATATTGTTATTTTTTTCTACTTATTTATGTGTGTACGTGAATACACACAAGATATTTAATATTCTCGCCTTTTAATTTGATATTTAAAAGACAAATGTCCTCTCTCTAAAAAGTTTGATATATTACTTCCATTGTACCGTTTAATAAATGACATTTGACAAACTTTAGAAATTTCTCGAAAATTATAGAAGAAAAACATATTTTGCATTAAAGAATCTAAAAACATGAGAGAAAATCCAACAATTAACAAAATTGGTAGAATATATAATCGTGATTTTTAATGATTTTACTTTGTGAAACGAAATATTGTTTTCTTCAACAACATCGAGAATAATTTTCGAGAACTACACGGCACATCTCGAATCTGGCAAAAGTGTTCTCAAGAAGATATTACATTCTGCGCGTGTATCTTCTGTCGCTAAGGCCACCATAAGCAAAAACACGGCGACGACCCTCGCTCGTATGTGTATAAAATCGATAGACCTTCTTAAACGCGGCGTTCTTAGCCCGAGCTAAGCCCCGCTGTCGATTTTATAAGTTGCATTCCGAAAGTGCTCCGGGACGATATAAGAAATGACACAACCTTTCTGTCTTTTGCCAAGCGCTGTCTGCGCATGGCACATTGTACGAGAACCAGTGCTCAGCGGTTAAAAAACGAGTCTTAAAAAAAAAAAAGGATTGGATTCGGATGAGAAAGCAATTACGGGCGCCCTCGGATTTTAAAACCGCTCGCGAATCGAGTCGCGCCACTCCGGGTTTTTTCCCATTAATCCGTCCAATATCGTACGTCAAGTCGTTTTTTCTATGAAAACATCATTTAACGGTGCAGATTTCGAGCAAACAAATAGATTCCAGTTCCGTCTCAATATCCACCTACTATCAAGCTTTTGTGCGTCGGTACACGCGTCCGCGCGAATGCATCCGCACGTTTGCCAGTGGTGCCTTTTCCGCCCTCGTACAGTCGAGACCGATTCCGCCCCATCCGCCTCTGCCCGTTTTGCCCCCCTCGAGTGTATCGATCATCGATGGAGAGGTTGCACACGTCAAAAACGGCTGGTTACTCAAGCACATCGTATTGTTACGTCAATGTCGAGTCACGTTCGCGTTGAGATCACACCTGCATATCCACGCATTTTCGCGTGCATTTCTGCATGCGGTTATGGTTGTTCGAAACTAACTTCCCCTCTTTTCTGAATTCGCAGAATAGCCTGTTGCCACCGAGTTCGAGCGTCGGCTTCCGAACATTTCCTGACGTCGACGCGGGCATTAAGCGTTAATAAGTAGCGCTTAATAAGTCGCTCGAGTGAAACGATAATGGGGTTTGCAAGGTGCATACGATTGCGTTAACCTTTATCCGATAATCTCGGATGTTTTTGTTTGCTTCATTCGTTTCTCTAATCCCCCTAAAATCTCTTCTCGTTAGAGAAACAACTTCTTTCTTCAAGCTAAGAGTTAATATTTTGGATGCGCCGGGAGATTATAAGAGAATTAACTCTTTTACTTTTTTCATATAACCAAGATATAACTGTGTATATCGAGCATGTATCCTTGCGTTAAATTGCTCGGAATATTAAAATATAATATTAATATTGGATTAAATTAGTTATATCCGCAGGCGTTCGAATTTTTGAACGCAAAGATCGCTTGCTCGCGAGCGTTTTAGGTGAACTGAGTTAAATTATTAAAACGGCATATTAACGGCAGAAATTATACAGTCCTGATTTATATTCGGAGATAAAGGACATGCTTAAATTTTACCGTGGCGCTGCCACGGTAATATTCTTAAGAATATTAGGCGCTATTAAGAGCACCGCGCCATAAATCACCGATACGGCATGTTAACGATGAGAATTATGTGATGTTGACTTATCCGATAGCAGGGAATATTTTTAATGTTTATAGTTACGACAAACAGTTTTCTTAAGAGCATACGAAAGGCGCAAATATAAGTTTTTCTATAAAGTATAACAAATTGTGAAAATAATCGTTATTCCTTTTTACATTGTTATATAAATGCATCAAGTGGATAAAAAGTGTAAGCCTACTATATCTTAATCGCGTAAATTAAATTAAATAATAATAGAACTACAGATTTATTTGACATAAATTATAGGTGTATAATGCTGCTGCATTTTTTAACGTAACGTACTTATGGAAGAGCTACGCAGAAAAAGAGAAAGATCGAAAGAATAAACTGTCGCTGCTCCTAAAAAAATACGCCGCTCTCCGAGTTGCTTTCATTCAGAGAGCAGCATCGGCCGTTCTCGTGTCGATCCGACCAAATGCATCCGAATGAAGCGTGTATTCAGAAAAGGTAATTATGCGCCGCGCGTGTACGCGTATCCGAAAACGGATAAAGTAGCTCATCGGATCAAGGAATTCGGAATCGTGACAGAGGATCAACACGTGTGCCAAGGGTTGTGTATTTACACACGGCGGCACAAAGAGCTTTCCAGCATCGCGAAACATTCGCGCGACACAGAGGCCCGCAATATCGCGTAATGAAAAGAGCGGCTGTCGTGAAATTTTTTCAGGCAGATTTCTCGCCGTGAAAACTTTCCGTTCCAATTCTAGTAATTCCGTTATATATGTACATTGTGAGAGTATGCGCATACCGCCTTATAAAAACCACCGTCGATTCTTGTCTACATGAACGTTCACGTGTACGTTCCTCCGGTCGAGAAATTCTTTATCGACCCCTCGTACAGAAAGAAGAGCTTTTTAACGTGTTCCAGTATATACCGCCCGGCGGACCGACCGGGCGGAGCCCTTCAAACATCGCCTTCTACCGCGTCAGGATAGCGACGAGAGGGTGAATACCGCGGCAAAACCGCGTCGAAATATTTATAAACTTCGTCTTTCTTCTGTCGAGAGGTCAATGTACACGGCTGAGGACGTCTGTGGGCGAAAGTATAGCCGAAAACGTATATGACGATAAGGGATGATTGACGCGGCGGGATCCTCCTCCGTGCTCACGTTAATCTTTTCCTACTTAATGCAACTTAATGATATATACCTTGAGATTGAAAAAAAAAAAAGTGTTTGCCGTGGAAATTTTTACGAGAAACGTTTCCTTTTTTTTATATTTGGAAATAGCTGGCTAATGGAATGAAATAATGGAAATTTACGGAATTATATATGTATGAAGATTATTCTGAAAATTTAAAATATATCTCTCTCAATTTTTTTCATAACACACACACACATATATATACATACATACATGCATATATATATAGGCATGTATTAGATATTCTAACAAACATATTACACTGAATGAGATTTTAATATTATATTACACTAATGTGCTTTCTCTTTCGTACAAGATATATTCAGATATATTTCAGATGTAGAATTATAAAAGAAACTTGCAATATTCTTTCATAGGCACTAAAATATATACATACATATATGTATGTATCTCAATAGAGATATTATAATGTATATATGTGAAACTATATTACACATGAATATCTTAAAAATATTCTCCATATATGTATAGCTCATGCTCTCTTATGTGGAACATTTTAGAGATATGATTTCACAGAAAGATCTTGACACGACCCCACGAATTTCCTTTTATAGCGAAGCATACAGTTAATAATTCGTGATGCAAAATGTTTTGTCTCTTTGTCGTAAATTACTTTTCGATTATCATATATTTTATGACAATCATGTTCGCCAATAAAATGAGAAAAAATAATTTAAGAGAAATAGTGTGTACCTCTCTTTAAGTATCGATATAACATGTTGCCGCCAAGGACAAAGGACACTACGTTTGCACTCGCTGGCGCATCAATTCGCGGTCTAACTTTATTGCGCGCACATATCCTCCGTGTCGTTACGCTCCGATTTACAGCCCCGACGTATCCCCGGGGCGAAGTAAATATTCGCCCGTGGAAGGAAATATTGTCCGCGGAATCGATAGATTTAAACCGGCGAAGGTTTTAAAAGTACTTCGGGGTGCAAGATCCGAGAGTTAAGGACCGGCCCGGGTGAGTTGCCGGTAATTTCTCAACGAACGTATCCCTTCAGCATAACGTTTTATATCACCGTGTTCATATCGCGCCAACGTTTCCCCGAGGTAAAGTAAATTTTGGATGAATCCGGGAAGATGTGTGGAAAACGGTTCGCGTGCGTTCTTTCAGAAACGGGGAATAGTACAAAGGGTCGGCCGAAACGATCCATTACGTATTCCTATCGAAATCGCGCCCCGCGATTCGAGGCACACTACCGATCTTATTAATTCTTGCATGGAATAGTCGATTAATCGATCCACGAGCGCAATTCTTCGGCTATTCGCTGGAAATTGTACGTTGGAAATTGAGTCGTGCGGAAAAGGTCGCGCGCGCGCGGATCCCCTCGTGTGAGAATCGTATAAATAATTTTTATGCAACTTCGACTTCGCGTGCAGTTCGAGTTCTGCCGGTGTACCGTTTTATCTCTCGCCGTGCTCCTTCGACATTTCCCCGAGGACATGTAAATTTGTACGGGAAAGAGAGACAACGGTCGCGTCGTGCGCCAATAACGCCGCACCGACCGAATAATTGGCGTGTACTTAGGATGAAATCGGAAACTTTGACGGCAAAAAACGTAAAGGAGTACAGAAACTTTCGCGTCACGTTTCTCTGAGTAGCGAGCCAAGAACAGTTGTTAAAAGCCCTTTCGTCGTAATTTCATTGCATATTCTTATTGTAGATACATCGCGTGTTATTTCGTTCTAGTTATGTTTCTGCAACATTTCCCCGGGGCGGAGTAAATTTGAGAGACGGAGAGAAAGAAAATATTGTCTGCTCCGTCGGCCAGGCGGCAAAGAAGCAGTTTCGGGCGCACAAAGGGCTCACAAAATAGATCACCCTGTCGCGTATCCTCCAATGGAATATCACAAGCGTTCCACTTTAAAGTCCGCGCTTGTGCAACCTCATACTAATTTTCACCAAAATGTGCGAATTATTATTATTGATCTATTATCATCCGCGCGTGTGACTTTATCTCTGCCTATAGAATGACGCTGGAACGCATAATTAATTTCACGTCCCATGAATTTAACGAATTCCAGAATGGATTCGAAACTAGTAAATATTTACGGATAATTTTATCCTATAAACGAGGTGTTAATTATGCAAACCGACACGTTTTACCAACACGGTTTAATAGATCTCACTAATATGTTGAAAACTATATCATAGTACATAAATGAGTGCATACGAAACTAAAAACGCAAAGGAGAACGCATAATAAAACAAATAATTTTAATGTTTGTAAGAAATTTCAAAAGAAGATTAATATTTAATCATTGTGAGAAAAGCATTTGCGCGTGTCTACCGATGGCAAATGTAAATTTCCAGCTTTGATGTCCGCAGATCCGCAAACCAAAGTAGGTAGACTTCCTCCGCGAGCTAATACGCTCGTTTCATTTTTCGCGGAAGCTTTGCTACAAACAATTTGCTTGAAATTGCCGCACGTGCGCGATAAACGCCCAGGGAAAACGGAAATGGCCCTCTCGAGGATGCGGATAAGCGTCATCTTCCTCGCGGCTCACGTCTTACAAAAATTCGCCGCATTCCGAAAAACTATGCAGGTAAAGCCCATCGACTCACTCTCGAGATGCTTAAATTGCCATTACGCTAGCAAAACGCTCGAGGGACCATATCGCTTGACTTTGGCGAATTTCGCTGTTAAACTTTATTGAAGATAAAAACATGGAGAGAGAGAGAGAGAGAGAGGAAGAGGGAGAGGGAAAAAGGTAGCACAAGAACAGTGTGTGTGCGCCCGTTAAACTGCAAATGTATTCAACTTCATTAAACTTATCGCAATCATAATTAAAGATTGCAACTGAAATAGTGTTGCTAGTTGAGTAGTTAATAACAATTGAAAATAGAAACATGGTGTTTAACTAATAATTTGCAAAATCGCTTTTACTAAACATATTGAATGTTTAAAGGGAAAGTTTCATATGCGTAATATTGAATATAAGAGCTTAAGCTTGCTAGAGAATAGGTAATGCATATAGTTTAACCGCATTTCCGTTACTCTTTTCGCAATTCTGTACTCTCAGCAGACAATAGAAAGTTATGTCAACGTAATATTGTATCCTTAAATCGCCGTTACTCGGGTTTTAAATACTGATACTCTCTGCCTCTTATTTCTGATATTTGGAACAATTTTTCAAGCGAAAATAGATCGTCCAATAACTTTTAACAAGTGTGTCCCCGTTTCAGCCATTCAGTAACCTTTTATCAGGCAAATTCGAGAAAGAGAGAGAGAGACGTTTTATTTCAACGTAAATATGTGATCGTCACTGAATCGAAAACAATATTCGAGCAAATTATTGTTCAGCCATTCAGTAACCTTTTATCAGGCAAATTCGAGAAAGAGAGAGAGAGAGAGAGACGTTTTATTTCAACGTAAATATGTGATCGTCCCTGAATCGAAAACAATATTCGAGCAAATTATTAAAGGAGTAATCCAATATTAAACAATAAAAGATCTAGCGAATAAGTAAATCATCTTTGCTCAAAATAATAAATAAAAATGCTTTTATCACGTATAGTAAACTTCTAATTTTCTACTTCCTTCGATTCGTGTATGTAATTTTCAATAATGGCAAAAATTACATCGTTCAATGATATTATATATTGTCGTTTATTAATATTATCTTACTTTTATCAAACACATCTGTAATTAATAAGCAGCGGCAATAAGTAACAGTATCTGTATGCATTATATGGACTCGGTCAGCGCAGTTATTATTACTCCTGGAATAAACAAGCTGGCTGCCTACGCCAAATGCAGATCTAATTATATCCAGGGTAATATTATATCTGAATATATAGCTATACTCGTTTATACAATGAACTAATATTTTGCCGTGGGATATATCGATAAAATTTTATTGATGTGGAATTTATATAATTGTATATTATTATAATCTATTAAATATTATATGTCCATTTGTTATATATAATATAATGTAAGGTGAGAAATTTTGTCTATTTAAATATATCTTAATACGCGAAACATCTTGCCTTGCGCGTACAATGATAATCTATTATTATTTGTTTACAGAACGGAGGCACATACGTCAATGTAATAAGAAAAATACGAAAATTACTTTGCTAACCTGAGTAAAAAATAATTGACGCGATAAAATATATATTTACATTTTAGTCGCTCTATGACTTTTTATTTTGATTGGGGATTAATACTCATTTAATTTACTTATCAGACAGAACTCGATATTTTTGATTAAAAAGTACTCTGAACAGTCAACAGCAGTTCTGACTGGTCTTGACTTTGCAATTTTTATTTGATGAAAAAAAATATATAGATCAAAAAGATTCAACTAAATAAATAAAAATGTTTCTCCCTCTAAACGTTAATATTACGATTCCTGCTTAAATATATATTCATTTATCATCGATATATGTACGAATAATTATAATTAAACATCAGAATTATCACTATTTATTGAATTCAATTAATTTGTTAGTGTTGAGAGACTCTACGAAATATGTAAACACGATTATTTGATAATCAAAGAACTTAATCGTTCATGAAAAAGTGCCTAATTAATTACGACGAACAGTAACGGGGCAAGCACGACGCGCGCATACACCGGCATTCTTGCACGTTAAACCGTCCCGTATACCGCACCATTAATATTTATAACAGCTTTATCATCAAACTTCATCATCGTTTGCCCATTGGGGATCTAAATGCGTCGCCGTTGCAAAGAGAAATCCTAAAACAGCATCCCTGTCCGCCCCGTAGTTCGCGTCGCCGCCACCACTGGCCGATAGGCAAGAGAAGCACAGACAGGCCAGGGGTGCAGGAACGAGCGGGGTCGACCCTGCGCGCAGCCTCCCCAGTCCACCCCGAAGATTCAGTCGTCGTGCGACAGAGGAGGGCCGAGGAGCGCCCGGTCGAAGCGTCGACGAGGTCCTCTCTCCACTCTCTTCGTCTCCTGTTTCCGCACGCGTATCTCTTTTTATCCATCTCGCGTTCTCTCTGTCTGGACCAAAAACTGAAAGCGACCGACTCCCCCTCTGTCTCTTTTTCTCTCTTTCTCTCTCTCTGTCTCTCTCTCCTTCCCTCTTTCTCTCTCTCCTTCATCTCCCTCCGCGAGTCGCGAGTGAAAACGAGCCGGGCAGCGCCGCGCCGACCTTCACCATTTTGGTACACGCAGCACGCGCGACGCACGTAAAGCTGTGTGCGTCCTCGCCGATCCTCGTCCGGCAAAGGGAAGCCGCGAGAGGAACTCGCCGAATTTTGTCGGAATGCGCGCGGGGTGGCCGATCCGCTGCGTGGATTCCGTGACGAAACGACAGCGATGCCGGTCTGGGGGTTGCTAGCCTCCCTCAACTCCGCCTCTCGTTCCTGTCACTCTATTCGTCTCGTTCGCTCTCTTTTTCCCTCTATCACGCAGCAAAGGGTGGGTGGTGATACGCCGGTGGCAGTAGCGGCAGTAGTGTGTGGATGCTTGAACTGGTGGGTGCTCTCTAGTGTGTGTAGTAGAGTAAGTAGTGGTTGCTGGTGTCGGTGGTGGCAGAGGTGGTGGTGGTGGTGGTGGTGGTGGTGGTTTAAATTTCAGCCGCGTGCACGGGTTCACCTACGTGAGCCATTATACGGGTCCTCGGCTTTCTCGCCGACTGGGAGGGTATACGAGCGGTCACGGTCCACGAACGCGAATTCTAGCCACCTTCGCTTACGTTACCCCTTTTCTCTTCGTCGTCGTCTACTCTATCCGAGGTGCTGACGCTCGACGTGCTTGCTCGATGCCGCTTGCTCACTCATCTCGACCGAAATTCGCGTGCACTCGATCTGTAGGTGTTGGTTGTTTGCGATACGTCGGTCGACCGTTGTATATGTAATGTGTGTGTTTGTGTGTGTGTGTGTGTGTGTTTGCGTGTGCGTGTGCGCGCGCGTGCTTTTTTGAAAGGATACATCGTATTACTGCTACGCTATTCTCGACGTTTCGTACTGATTACTGAGATAACGTAGCAGTCAGAGAGAGATGAGATAAAAAGTTATCCGCCTCGCGGCTACGAAACCCGCCGGTAAAATGTCAAAACGTATCGCAAACGTTCGTCTCGCGGATACGAAAATTAAGCCATTCTCGGAGATCAAAGTGGATAACTTGGAAGAATAATCCGGTCGAGACAAAATATTATTCTTTGGGATTGTTGAAATTATTAAAAAAACATACACGATACGAATTTTGATGACAAATGAATAAATCTTAATTTTAGCCAAACGTAAATCATATCTTGTTTTAAATTTAGAAATGGCATTTTTTTCAACCCAGGGTTTTGATGTATCGATTGTGTGTGGGCGATCACCGATCACTCATGCAATCAATCTCGAAGCTGTATCAGTTAAAAATATACGTGGCACGTCATTCGTTGATTGCTGATAAGAAAGTAGCGGTGTATCTGTATTTTTAATCGTAGGGAATTATTGGCATCAATAATTCTTAATAATCTCATGTCTCTAACGCAAACGTCTCTCTTTCTTCTCTATTATATTCCCCTTTATGCATGTACACAGAAGAGGGACGCTCTATTTTTTTTTTTCACGAAACTTTGCATGTGCACGCGGAATGACCACATATATACTCCGAAAACGCGTTAAGTATCTACATATACTTATATACGTGTTTCTATTGGACGGAAATATTGTATCACTGTGATGGCTTCCTCTCGCCGTAACCCTCTTTAACGCTGCGTAAAAACGGGAAGTATAGTAAAAACATCATCCGTTCTGCCGTGATAATCTAAAGCCAATTTAATTGGCCACCGACGCAGAGTGGAGAAGTTCTAGAAATCACTGACGTATCTTCCGATTATTTCACGTAAATCCGCCGTGAGATTAAATGGCTTTCTATATGCGAGTCCTATATATATATATCCGTGTATATATATATACACACATATATCTCCTTGATACATAGATATATACATATATGTTCAAATCGGTGGAGACGATGGTATCGCTTCCGTAAATTTCATCTGGACGCGCGACACTCCTTCTCGGCGACAATTAGACTCGGTAAAACCATTACCATCACACGCCGATTCCGTGCGTGGCCAACCGTAGGAACGAACGGTGAAAAAAAAAAAAGAAAAAACGCGATGTCGCACATATATATAGAGAGGAAGCTCGATCCGATAAAACGACACGGGTTCGGAGCGTGTATCTTTCGAATAAAGCGTACAACTCGCTATTTGGATGCGTTTCGCAAGAGCGAATTTCAGCGGGTTACCTTATAAACGAGCTTTCCAAGTCTCGTTCGGTGTGGTGGCTGGAAATAGGGGTTCCAATCGGCGAGGGTGGTTTGTTTTGCGCTGCGATTCGATGCCCGCCGAATAGAAACAACTGGCGTGCGCTTCTTTTCTTTTTTTTTTTGCCGCGATGTAGAGTGTTGCACCGAGACGATCGACGATGTAGAGGACGAAGAGGAGTGGGTAGAGGAGGCTGAGAGAGAAAGAAAGAGAGCGAAAAATATGGCCCGTGTGCATGTCGAGCGTGTCGGCTGCCTTTTTGCTCTCGTCTTGTACTTCTGGCTCTTTTTTCTTTTTTTTTTCCTGTCTCTCTATTTCATCGTCGTTCGCTACTCGAGGATCGTTGACCGTGTTGAATGTCGGTCACTGCAAATGAGATTCGCAGATGCCGAGACGCGGAGAAGTTCTCTTGAAACTGTCTGTCTCTCTCTCTCTCTCTTTCTATTTCTCGCGAGAAATTTCGAAGTAAACCAACGCCTGAACGAAAGAAGGGAGAATGCCAAGTTGCGGGTTGGCAGGGTCGTTTAAATGTTTAGATTTGTGGTGTGAAAGTCCCTCTTTTACTTTATGCGAAAAACTTCTTATCGTGCGGAAACTCGCGTTTGCGCATTTGTAATGCGAGTGGGTTTTCGCGCCGTAGAAAAATACCGTCTCCAGTTGTATCGCGAGCTCGAGCGGGAATTCAAGTGGTTTTAATTTCGACCACGGTAATTTTCGTGGTCGCGGGAACGAGAGTGGCGATGCCTCTCTCGCCTCCGACGAGAAATAATTATTTTAGACGGCGACCGCGCACACGACTCGACGTACACGAGATTCGTTTTCGTGTATGATTCGCGCACACACAGTTTATCAGTTGAAATTGAGCTTCTTTTTCGCTATGACTGTATCGACAGGATTATTAAGAATACGCTGCATTCGGCTCTCGCTCTATAAGCTAAATTATGAATATTCCCGAAACAGCTGCAGGGTATCTAAAATACAGCGGCAATGAGATTTACTTACAACGTATTGTTATAGAAATAATTTATTACTTATACATATATAATACTTAAAATCTGCAAGTGAATTAATTCCGATGTTACAACAGGCTCATAAATATTTTTGTAAAAAAATGCAGCGTCAATGAGATTTATTTATTTATCCATGTATCACTATAGAAATGATTTATTAATTATACACATATATTCAAAATGTGCAAGTGTATTAATTCCAGTGGCACAACAAACTCATAAATATTTTGGTATAAAAAATATTAGCTTTACGTTTATTGCTTTTTGTATCAGCTTCGCTGAGATTATAATATTTTCGAACAATAGTGTCACGCAGCACGCTGCTACTTTTTCATCCTGAAAATAATTCTACGCAAAAAATTTCGGTTCTCATAACCGCCCATGTATTAAAACAAATATAAAACGGTAAAATAATTGCTCACTATTTGCGTCATGAGAAAATTCCACACAAGGAAAGCTTCTCGCATCTAATTTTTATTATATCCTAAGAAATTCTAAACTACAGAGAAAATGAGAGAAGCAATATACACACACATTTAGAGTCCTCAAATTTGTGTTTTTGCATTAATAATAAAAATTTTTAATAGACGTCAAGCAATATTTTTCAAAAATTTATTAAAGCTTAATGTTTCATTCATTATTTTTTGTATATTTGGAATATATGGAAAATATAAAGAATAAACTGCTACTATCAATTCAAGATAATGCTTTATAAGATGTACATTAATTGTTTGTAATAACATATATTATATCCTATCAAATTTGTTTTTCAATGTAATAATACTTTTTAATTAAATGTCTTTCTCGTCACGCGCGCGCGCGCGCGCGCTTGAATGAAAACCTTTGAGGATGCATTGCACCTGCCTCACGGTGTTCAACACTTTGACCCGAGCTTTTTCGCGAGTGCGAGTTTTCTGCAGCGAGCGTGTACGTGCCCGAAAGCTCGAAGCGTAGCATCGACGGATACAGAGTACGGAGTTTTCGCACGAGAAATCTGCACGTTGCACGTGCGTTTTGCAGCTGTGCGCCGCTGTTCTTTCAGATTCGAATAAATCGGTGTGGTGGTGCAACATAACGCGAGAACGACCGAAGGAAATACGTGCGAAACGAGATGCCAGCTTTCGTAACGTTCGCGTCGCATCTTAGAAGATATATCACCACGCGAGGACTACGACGACTACGTTCGTTGGCGCGCTCATCAGTTTTACACTTTTCTACTAAATCGGCCCTTAACGTCCCCACGGGTGGCACCAATCTATGATCGATAAGCATCTGCGGAGGAGTGTCTCAATTCGAATGTCGCCATAGTGATTCGTTTGTCTCAATATCGAACATCGAACGTCCTGCGGAGGAGCGAGAGAGAAGAATTCCGCGATGTGCGTGACGGGGAAGACATACGAGCAAGAAATGGATGGGAAAAGTACGTTCGAATCTTAGCCAGCTCTTGCCCCGTAAATAGCGTTTTGTAACCCCCGTCACGTGAAATCGATATCCCTTAAGAGCCGGTCCGTGAGGTCGTTCGTCAGACCGGTGCTGCCTGTTTCGCCCCGCGAAAGTGGAAGAGTGGAGAGTGGGTGCCAGAGTGAGTCTGCGGGGAGCCTGCGGGAGGAGGCGGACAGGAACGAGGTTTGGCTGAATAAAAGAAGAGATGCATAGGAAAAGACCAGCGTTCCTCAACGACATGGGACTGCTAATGTTCTTAGCAGTAACAGCCTCTCTGCTGGGTTACTGCCAAACAGACGAAAAAGGTAAGACACAGCATCGCGATCCCTCTCTTGGCTCACCGTTTTACCCTCTTTCTCTCCTTTCCCGTCTTCGTCCCTCGCGCTATCCACCCCCGCCGCGGAGGTAACGTCGAAAGAAATACGGATTTTGCTTTCCGCATCGCCACTCGGACGGATGAGGGTAAAGGGACGCGAGGATAGCGCCATGCGCGAGAAAGAACGGCGAAGATTAACTTTTATGGCCGCCGGCATCAGTAGTTCCTGCGAATTTACTTATAGCGGGAGCGGTTTAATGGTCGTCGTGCACACACACACACACACACATCGCCAGGCGCTTTTAATAGTGCGAGAGACTGTGGCGCGCTACACCCGCCGCGGCATCCCTTCGTAAACACCCCCACACGAACGATTATATCGAGAGAAACGCGCGCAAGAGTACCTCGGTCTCTTTAACTCCTAATCCGCAAATAGCCACTGGAATAATCGAAAGCCATCATTTTTTGATGACTATAGTAATGGAAATTTATGTGTGTGAAAAATAGAAATTCGTTATATATAATATAAAATAATAAAACAAGGAAATGAAAGAGAAATCAGAGTTGTAAACGTTAAAGTTGTAATCGTTTATATAATAACTGCAGATATCCGCACAATCATTAAAAAAGTATGAAAACCGTCAAGCATTTTGGCCTACTTTGAATCAATATTTTTAATTGCTTAAAACAATTCAGAATCCATTGTTTTTTAATTGAAATTTTAATTAAAATTTTTATTCTTTGTTTAGAGCCATTGAAAAGGATCAGATTGTTTGGTAATCTTTGTACTCTTTTTTTTTAAATAGTTCGATACTTATAATTATTACACATAATTATGCATCTATAAGAGCGCTTTAGCTCCTATTTGCTCTTCTTTTATTATCGAAAAAAATTTGAGTGGATCCAGCTTTTTAATAATAGCAGATTGCAATATAACCATCAAACTCAATAACTCCTGATATTTTACAGTTACTTTAGAATTAACTCGCTGCTTTATTACTTCAAAGTTTTAAGCGTGTTATTAAATATTTGCATTATGTCCTTCGTTATACAAGCACGAGATATTGTGCATGAGAAATGTGTGAGCGGATTTATATGATTATATACTGGGGAGAGAGAAAGAGAAATATTATTCTGTAATTTTGCAAAATAAGTTGTCTGAATTTCTCTTCGATATTATCTATATCCCATACTATATAAAAATCTTAATAATGTAAACGGATTGTATTTTCGGAAAAAAAAAAAACAGAGAAGAAAACGTATAATATAATGTACTTGCAAATCTAAAATGGAAAATAAATTTTTTAATTATTTGTAATGTAGTATCCTACATTATACTTACGCGCGACGCGATAAAATCAAGCAAGCGGGAAGAATGAACGCGAGCGTTTTTGGAGTCGCTAATTAAATTTGCCCAATTTACAATAATCGAACGCGGAAATCACGTCGAAGTAATAACTTGCTACTAAATCATACATATCGGGAGTGCATTCGTGTAACGAATTATCGGCATATCCGTTATCGTAGTACAACGCTCGATGTATATATGGGCTTAGCGTTTCATCTGAATAAACCGGATAATCGAAATAGGTAAGCCCCGCGCCGTTACTTTTTCCCGAGTCATCTCTTTTCCGATGCTGTACCTTACCAGATCGATCTGAATTTAACAAGCGGTGAGATCGTGGTACTCGCGCGTACGGTGCAAGTTCAAACAGAAAATTGTTAACGTTCATGCATTGCAACGGTCTTCTCCAAAAAAAAATTCTGATGGCGCGTTCGTAACAATCAATACGTCGTGTCGCGTATCAATAAAATTCGTACGCTCGACGTATTCGCGTGTTAATACACATTGCGAATTCTCTTTCCGAAATTGTTGTCAGTTCTGCCATTGTTTATACGTATAGATGCAGTTTCAAAGCGATCAATTAAATTTGTCATGTTTCGTACATTTGTATATAATTAGGAGTAAAAACTGGATAAAATAATTCCGACATACACACACATTGAAATATAGTATATATATATATGATGTATAACAAGCGAAAAATACAACATCCCCGATGTTCGTTTAACGTTATTTGCGGTTGATCTCATGCAAAATTATACTTTCCCCAAGAGACATATACCGGAATATTCCGAAATAAAATGAGATATCTCTCTGCTACTCTAATCAGTTTTCCGTTTGTCGGATTAATCTGCATGGAGCGTGCGGGACTGTTGCGTCGCGTCGCACGTGGCGTATCGCACATTTGTTTTTACACACTCTGGCTATTCCGACTGGATACATATTTTCGCGGAAAACACATGCATCGGAGAAGAGAGAAAAATTCGCTGTTACGCGGTCGCTGTTATATCGTATCGCGTATTTTATGCGTGCCGGTCATATGTGCTTAATATTTCGCAAAGATATAATCGAAGGATATGTATTATAATTACGCGCTAAAATGTTTTTGCAATAATAAAAGAAATGCCAATGAGAAAATGTAAAAACAATTGTAGATACACACAATTATAGTTATAAGTAGTTACAGTAAATATTGCCGAAATTACATATAAAATATTTCGATTCTCTCAATATTTTCTTCACAATAATTTCTAAAAAAGGATCAATTACGTCAACGTCACTTAGAATCTCATTAAGTTATTAAATGTAAGATTTAATCGCACACGCAGCATCTCGTCATTTTGTTCATAGTTTTCATTTGCGTGATTATACACGCTTTTAATATGATACAAATAAAAGCAATCGTAATCCATCGATATCGATAGCTAATTCAGAGAGAAAAAGAGAGAGATCAGTTAGCACGATTGCCCTGCATAAATTATTATTCTTATTTTTGCGTGCAACTCTATATCCATCAAAAGAATTATCAGGAAATACTCGGCATAAAACTTTACGAGATTATTTTCATCTGCCGATCACATGGGGCCGCACCGACCATTATCACTGCACGTTAATGCACTGTATACTTTTTCTCGAACACCGTTGGCTAATTACGGTTATGTAATTACGAGAGAATCTCCACGCGTTCTCGTAAAGAAAAATAGAATTGTATAATACGCCTGAAATGCTCGTATCTCATAATACGATTCGGTTCTACTCTACGCGTTTATCCCGTATGCAGGTCAATCGGTGTATTCAGTGAAATTCAATACAATCGATCGATATACAATCAACGCGGAAAATGCGGAAAATTTGATCTGAAATATACCCGTAAAATTACGAGAGACTAGTGCAATAGTTAGTTAATTATTAGCGACACGGTCGAATAAATTAGTCTCTTGTTACGATTCAGCTATTAGTTATGTGGTATATATATCATAGACCAGAGAAAATATGTATGTTTTGACGACAACGCGATTAAATAGCGTTAGAAAATAAGCACAATTTTTCATTTCGGATAATTCGTCATCTAACAATAAGCAAGTATGCAAAATAATACTTCGACGTTGCGCCACAGATAAACTATTTTGGAAATGACACTACGTAATATACACTCTAAATATATACACATTCAACAAAAAAGGTTTTAAAGGTTTATTATTATTTAATTTTCAACTATAAAACACACACATGTCTCTTTGTGGCCGAAATTCATGGAATATTGCTGGTGGATATATTCGCATGATTAAACCGATCTCTTTTGCGTAACGATTCTGTTATTTTGTACTGTAAAAGCAAATCTCGATTTTTAGTAATTCTACAAAACAAATAACCTATCGGATAATAACGAAATACGTATTTTCGATATTCCCGTATACAGCCACCGAGAATAGTAATTATCGTAACGAATACGAATACGAATTGTATCAATATACAATGTATATATATATCCGGATACAATCGAAATAACAATCTATACATGGATAGATGTTAAACGTCTCAATCTCAAATATGTTCTATATAATCAGCACCTGAGAAGATAATATATGATAATCTCAAAAATTTAAATATTTTCATTCTAAAAAATTACATTTACATTTATATTATAAGTTTCAAGAGAAAGAGATTCTTCGATTTATCTATATTCTATAGCTTTTACATAATTATTTGAGTTTCCAATTCTTTGTTATTATAAATTTTAATTAGATCTATAAATTACAAACCTTATAAGCTGATGAATCTTTTTAAATAGAAGTCTGTTTGAAAAAATTAAAATATTGCTTACTGAATTTTCTAAAAGTAATATTCAATGTGACAAATGTTTAAAATTTATTAATAACAAGTTTTGAAAAAAATCAGATGTTTGGAAAAAAACTGCCGCTTTATTATTTAGTTTTGAGATCAATATTTTTGCAAATTAATTAGCACATGGGTGAGAGACATTTGAGGTTTTAAATACGCACTTGGTGAATCGCGTGGGAAAGTTGACGGGCATCAAAGCTTCCATATTAAGTCGGTCCTTTGAAACGTACGCAAATATTGCGATTCGTGGATAACGCAAATTGAGTAAGCCACGGTGCAATGAACTGAAAAACACCGAGGGCAATACGATCGATTCGCGGTCGACGTTAATGTTTCTATGCACTGGATAACCGGGAAGGAGAAGAGAGAGAGAGAGATTCTTCGTACTTAATGGTCCGTGCTTTTATTCCATGTACTTGAACGCGTTCTTAGATCAGTTACGGGAGTGGGAAATAAACCCTTGGTGTAACTTCGTTCATTTCTTTATACGTGTCTATAGACGGCGCGCCATAAGATACGAGATCTCCTCGTTGTTCGTTCGAGGCAGTTAAAGTCGGTCATTCAGCGGCTTAATCGAAACATCGATGTGTTCCTTTTACACTTGTGGTCGTTCACACAATGGTGAGGAACACGCTAATCGAGAATATTTTACGATCGTAATAGCTGAAATACGCCTCGAGGAGATCTATACGGAAACTTTGCAGACTCAACCGCGGATTCTTTATATATCACTTTTTATTCGGACCGCAAAAGCGATATTTGTAATCCTGCAAAACAATGTATAAGTCTGCAGAAACACCCGAGAGAGTCGGAGAACTTTGACGATTCATTCATCAACCTGCCGCCAGGTCCACTTCTGCCGCTTTTGTTAATGAAGTGGCTCGAGTGGGTTTCGCTATAATAAACTTCGAGAACTTCGAATCCATGGATAAATTTCGAAGTATCGTGATTAATAATTATCGTATGTCTTTATAATTTCTCTACGCTTTTTAATCGTTGTAACTATCCATTTTCATTCAGTAGCTAATTATTGAATATGTCGATTCAAAGTGACATTTTTTTATCTCTGCCTACGATTTAAAATTTAAACATATCAATAAACGGAAAACCCTTTGATTATTAAAGCGATTTTATTTGGAAATATCGGTCTTTTGTTTCTATACGATGACTGTTTTGACATATGCGAACGACAGTTGATGTGAATGCGGGAAAACAATTTTGCGCGCGCGCGAAAATAAAGCTTTTATTATTTTTATTAATATCACAAATAAACGTTATTTTTGACGTGACGCGTGTGGAATATTATAATTCATATTATTAATTAATATTAGTGATAGCGAATTATATATACATGAGAATTTATTATTGGGCGAGTTATGAAAACAGATGCAACAAATAAGAAATGCTTTATGATGTAAAATCATTATTGGCCAATTTAAGTCTAAGGCCAAGTCTAAGATTGTTTGTATTTTCTAATTTCTTTTATTACATTTTATATATTATAAGAAATAAAAAATAATTTTCTTTTTACTATATTGATTTTTATAATAGTAAGAGAATATTTGATTAGAATACTGAGGATGCATAGTTTGCATGGATTCTAACCGAATATTCTTTTATTATTATAGAAATCAATATAGTAAAAAAGAAATAATTTTTATCTTTAGAATTGTGTGTAGGTAAATGGAGTTAAGAAATTGTCGTGAATCTTACAAAATTTGCAAAATCGTACCAGTTTGTTGTCTATCTTCGCAGTCTCGTCGCGCGACTTATTTACCGCTGCTTACGGCGCGGTACGGTAAATATATGAAATTTCCTGAAGAAAGCCACTTTAGCTCGCAATTCAAAAGTTATCGGAGAAACAGATGAACGAAATAAAACTTCCCGAGTGACACTTAATTTCTCTTCCTCGGCACTGAAGAAAAATGAGATCTTATGCGCCGACTCTGCAACGTATTCACCTCATTTCTTATTTTACGCAAAAAAATAGGATGTTCGCGAGCGCGATGTTTAACGGTCACATTCCTTTTTTTAAAATTCATATTTTAATTATTATTATATTAGTCAGCGGAATACAAAATGCGAACCAACTGTAATAGGAAACCGCCTTCGTTGGTTATGAGAAAACTGTGCAATTTTCAGGACCGTAGAATTGTCGAGAGAGAAAGAGAGAGAACATTTACAACATTATGTAAATTAAAATGAAGGATTGCAACGTTAATAGCGCATTTTCCTGTCTCTCTCCCTCTCTCCCTCTCTCTCTCTTTTCATCTTTTTTCCTCCCTCCGGCAAATTGTCCGGTATATAATAATGCGCGCCATCGGTCTTCCACGTTGTACCATCTAAACGCATTAAATTTGTTAAACTTGCAGTGTCGTTTTACGGGGCGAGCTACATCCATCTTCCGGTTCAAGAGGCCAAGGGTGCTACTGACATCAGTTTCCGGTTCCGAACTCATCTCTCCGATGCTATGCTGCTATTGGCTGCTGGCAAGACGGATTACTGCCTGATCAAACTCGAAGCCGGCAGATTGAAGGTTCGTTTGCCCCCGGCGCTTACTTCTATTAATAGGCTTTCTGTTTGGTGCCGGTCGTCTCGTCGTTAACGGACCGCACGTGCTGCGATACGCCTGTCAGGCTTCTCTCTCTTCTCTCCCCATGTCCTTGTGGAGAAATTGGAGACGCGCCGTGACACGAAAAAAAAAAAAATGCAGATTCTCGCGTGCCCACAAATATTCCCCTTCGCGAGGTACCGCGAGAAAAAAAAGGAGAATTCACTCGCGCAGATGTAACACTCGCGTGCGTGTCCCCGCGGTTCTTATTACTTTGGAATTTTTATTTCTCAACGAAAAAGATGGCACGCGTCCAACGGCATACGGCGAAGAGTATTGCATCCAAGAAAAGAGATCCTAATCGGCAACGAATTTTGTGAGCTGCAGGGCAACGCGCGCGAATAATACGTAGAGATATTAATTATCAATCCACAATGTCGCGCATATTCTTATTTGTTTTATTCTTATTATCACGAAATAATTATTTATGAACATTCATCTTATATTAACTCTGGCTAATTTTAAGATACCATCTTTCAATAATAGTACATATTGATACAGTACATAATACAAATATTCATATTTTAATGTGAAGAATATCCGCGATTATTATTTAGTTAATATCTCCTTACTTCTTCTTTCAATTGATTTCTTGATTTGTTGGGAGGATATTATTTGCAAGAAGGAGAAATATCACTTATACTATTATTAAGAGGAAGGTAAGTACGTAAGAAGTGCAAGTTCTAGGTTAAAGCACAAGGGAAATGGAAGGGATAGAATAAAGGCAGTGATCTGTAAGATCGTTGCATATCAGTTAAGGGTTAATAAAAGAAGGTAGCAACGCAACAATAACAGCTTAAGGGTTAAGAATAGAATAATATCTTTATACCGTATAGCACCGAAATCGATAAGGCTACAAAGTAGTATAGCACTTCCAAAATTGTGTGTTCTTGTGCTATTAAAAAGTATTCTAAAAATTTCTATTAAAAATTTAAAATTAAAAGCGCGCGATACTTTATTTTGATATAAAAATCACGTGCATCATAGATGGAAACCTCATGTACAAAAAGGCCGAACATGTACTGGAGAGAAAAAAACCAATAAATTGATTCACAACGAGCGAGATACAACCAAACCAGCCACCAAAATCAATCGTAGGTAGATTTCGATATCGCCGAGTATCACATTTCAACTGATGGCAATTGCGCCTCAATCGTAGAGAGAATTAACCTGCCGCCACTTCTATTGTATCCAATCAGCCGATGAGTCGACGATCGTGGAGTTTCACGGTGAATTCGCACGCCCTTTTTTGCCTCTGCCGTCATAAAGAGAAAGATTTCACGGCGGTTGATAAGCGGTTCGACGTTCTCGTTAAAAGATCGACTTTCTATCTTTCTTTCGATAGCTTGATGACGCAGCGCGCGTCAACATCGATGGAGGTCGCTTTTACAACACGTCGAACAACAACGAGAACAAAACCGCGTAATGTCTTTTCCATCGACGTCTCGCGAAATGAAATTGTACGGTGATACCGCGCGATGGTGAAGTCAATTCTTTTTTTTTTACACACCCGTTTTTATCGCGCTTCGATACGATGATGTTCCGACCTGGAACGCCGCCCGTCGCGTCCTGATGCGCGTTCGTTTTTGCGCATCAGTCAGGATTTCACGCGCTCGGTCAAAACTGTCCGGACAAAGTCACTCGATCGAATTTTACGCAATAATGAACGTCGCGGTCCAAATGATGGGGCGAAAATTTTTTTCTTTTATCCGAACAATTGTGCTGGGATTTACGTGCAAACGGAGTAACGATAGACGTTCTCGTGATCCTTAAGCGCAAATAACTTCCATTAAAAATTTTTCTTAAAGAAATAATTTATTCGCTGAAAGCGTATCTCGCATTAATTTACACGCAGTAATTAAATGTACGATATACGCGTGATGCACGTGAAATGAGCGGAAAAGATTCGCTCTCGCGTTTGGTAGCCCAAATATCCGCGGGATGAAAGAAACGAGATGGAAAACAATTTATTATATCTCATACGTTATCTTCCGATGACATTTATACAGACATTTTTTACATTGTTGGCGTTGTAAGCTTGGAAACACATATATACACGTCGAGGATACATATTACATTATAACAAAATTCCATTTCATATCTGTTCTAGTATCAGAAATTGAAATTCAGATTGAATATACGCGGAATACGAATTTTCGTGATCGATATCTATGTTATTATGACAAGCGTCAAGACTGCCGGCGCTGGAGATGAACACGGCTGTGCTCTCGCGTATATGAAACATGTACAGAGTGGTACAGCAGCATGCCTATAAGCAAGTTTCATGGACCATAATGAGAAGAACGCTGACAGCGATAGAGCTAGCGTAGTAGCCACATCCTGTCTCTTGATAATAACCGCTGATGAGAGCAGCGCTGCTTCTAATTATGTACAAAGAACGTTGCGCGCTGCAACGAAGTTACAACTTCGCCGCAGATTATTAATTTTCCAACGATTAATATTCTCGCGCGTACTCTCATATTTTATATGACTCATTATCACACTCCCACCGACGAATGAAACGTGCTTAGCGCCCCAATTATCGCGGGCTGCAATTCGCGAGAATCTGACGCGCGGACCCGAATATTATTTTCCCGACAAGCGCAATTAGGGTAATCGGTTTTCACTATGGTCGTCACAATTATTCTAAAATCATTTCTTCGATAGACGGCGTCTCGCATTTCAATCACAAAATTTTCGTCAATCTTGGCTCCCATGTTTCTTCTTACGGTTTTCGTTCTCTCGAAAAATCTGGAGTCTTAACTGGTTGAGATAGAACCGTACGCGATACGTATCTCGATGCAGTATTAAAATATCCTCCACTCTGAGTGCATTAGCCGTGTGCAGGCACGGTATCATGGTTACGCGCATGAAACCCGGCGTGAAAACCGCGCGAATCTAATTTCGCGAAGGGTTAAGTCTGTGCAGCGCGAAGAACCTGCTTGCCGTCGGAGCTTAATTAAATTTGTTAAGAAGATCGTTAAGGAGGATGAAGACAGGATAAACGGCCGAGGCAAAAAGTGCAATGGCTGTTCTGAGGTCTCGTGTGCCTTCTCGAGACGGAGGAGTCTCGCACGACGCCTCCAGAAGCCTAAAAGCCCCTCTCTTTATCCAGCGATAATCCGGCGATTCAGAACTTAATTACGGCGATATATCGCGGTATCGCTCGCTTTCCAGCCGGCGATATAGCCGGGTTTCCGATCTCATGTAGTATTCAGGATTTGTAAAACTTTTCCTCTTTGCGTGTCTTGTCTCTTTCGTGAGTTTTTAATTAAATTTATTCGATACTGTTTATTGCAATTATCCTTAATTTAGCTTATTTTTCTTTTTTTTCCTTTGTTATCGCATATAAAATGTGAAAATTTTCGAAATTTAAATAAACATATTACAAATCTTTGTTAAAATAAAATGTGTTTAATAAGCTAAGAGAGCCGAGAAATGTAATGAGAATGAGATATTAAGAATTTGATAGTAGCGATAATATAATGGACTATAATGCCTTATAATTAGAGAAAACGTCGTATTGCACTTTCCCTCTGCGTGTAGAGGACTATAATCCTAGTAATTATGAAACATCGTTGCTAGCAAAGCGCGGCATTTTTCCTGACCCAAATAGATATTTCCTCGGCGTTACCTTATATTTAAACGGGGAGAGCAACGGGGATTATGAATATATCTAATTTAACAAACTAACGGAAAATGAAAGTGAGCGTTTCATTTCACCGACGATTGCATCTGAGCGCGAAACACAGTCGTTTATCTTGAGCCTTCGATAATCCGATGAATGAAATCTTAATTACTGTAGCGTATCACGATGTCGCTCACTTTTCAATACGCGGCACCATTCATCCGGGCGATTGACGTGAAAGGGAAATTTTCTGCGACATGTCGACATTTCGCAGTGATAATCGGATCGTTGCGTTCTCTATACATATCTCCCACTATTGTATCGCAATCTATTGTATCTAAACCTGTCTCGACGTCCCGCGGATAATCCGACGATTCGGGTACGCTTCAGCGGGGATGCATCGGCGGTTTCCGATATTCACTTTCCAATCGTCGATGCATTCCTAATGCGACCATTGCAGACTCTTCGACAATTGTGTGCGTATAGAAGCGCGTTTACATTCTTCAAAGTGTCGGCGTATATCGCGCGCTCTTATACATATTAATGAATCCTACATTTAGTTATCCGATATTGCTACGTTCGATTTTAAAAGAGACCTCTCTTTCTCTTTCTCTCTCTCTCTCTCTCTCTCTCTCTCTCTTTTTAAACGTAGTTTATTTCTCAACTTTAATTTTCTTAATTTATGTCTCTCGCTGCAATTCATAACCTTTTTTTCATATTTTATTATAATTTATAAATTGTTTCTTACTTACTTAGCGACGGATTCTGCTTCTTTTAATTATAGTAGACTTACCTGTAACAAAAAGAAATAGTAGCGGTTAGTAATAATAGTAGTAACTACGCTATCGCCAGCCCTCCTCTCTGTTCGCGAAAACTCGCGCCTTTATTACTGGGTCAACCGTAAAAACCGGCGATGCAGTGACTTGGACTGCGCCGCCACTGCGACTTTAGTCTCGGACGATCGACTTTTCATTAAGAGGAGGAGAACCGCAGCGGATGCTTCTCGATCTCTTACATAGGATCAACGAAGACGGCGCTCGAGGAACAGTAACTGTAGTAGGAATGCTATAAGTCTCGGACGTTCGATTCAGGACGCGATTAAAGCCTCTTTATCAGGAGCCTGCTACTTCACCTCTGGCTAAAGTGCATCGTGTACTATCTGGTAACTCGATAATGCATTACACCGCGTTGAAACATAAAGTTTAAGCGACGCGGCTATAGAAAACGTGCTGAGAATTATTTATCTACATCGCTGTCTTTATTCGTAAAAAAAAGTTATTTCCCGCAGCTATTTCAATTTATTATTTCTCTTCTTTTCTTAAATTTAAACTATTCGATATTTGTTTTTAATGAAATGTTCGATACAATAACAATCTCTCTCTCTCTCTCTCACTATAAATTTATAAAATAATTAAATTTTTCATAACTACAATAACTATGTATATTACGTAATTTCAATTTTTATTATGTCTTTTACATCTTCCTAGAATTTTATATCAAATTTTATATGAAAAAAAAAAATTTAATCTTAAGTATCAAATTCTATTCTGGAAATCTTAGACAGTATCTATCTGATGCTTGTTAACAAACAATTTATTATTAAAAAATATATATACTGTGTAATATTAACAATATAATTACACACATTTAGAAATCTACAAAGTTGGACGACAAATATAGAAAGCAGCAATCATACGGTTGATTTAGATGGTTTCTGTAAATGTAAATGTGCGCGGGGAAGGGGAGGGAGAGGAGTTTGAGTTTATTCTCCCGTGGGTGTGTATCGTAAATCCACTACGCGTAACTAGAAATCCCCGATGGTGCGATTATAAAGTAGTTGCAGTAACTGCTGTTGCGCGACATGTTTTGGGGAAATAACGATTCATATCTATATCCGTCTTTTGTGCGGTGCTTACGCATTACATGTAAACGTAGAATATAATTGCGAAGATCAGACAAAGATCCTGTCAGCGGCGCTGCTAAACTGCGGGCGAACCGTGTCGTATCTTTTTTCTCGTGGAAATTGATCAAATACAGGGACGACGAGCTATCGAAGATGTTCGACATTTATTTTCTGCGTGAGACCGAGAGCCGTTTTCACTGTCTGTCTAGCTGTCTGCCTTCTTCATTCTCTCGGTGTGCAAACTCATTGTGCGAGTGCTTCAAGTGCAGACGGAATACACGAAACCTCGAGCTGTCGGATTCCTGTCAGCTCACGCTGTCGGAGAATTTGCAGGGCATGACTGGCGCCAGACAACCTCGTGTACCAAGCTTGGTACACCTACTTTGCCAAACCTAGCTTTTTTGCGGATTTATATATGTTTCTCGATGCACACTCGAAAACGAAGAAAATGTGCATTTTCTCGAATTTCCAACAACTTGCTCGAGATAAAATTAAATATCCGTGTCATATAATCTATTCATGCCTGACGGTGCTAATAATTATAAAAATAACGACATGTTATTATCTTAAATATTTTGCTTTTAGAAATGTTGTTACTCCTTACGGACTTTAATTTCGTTTTAATTTATTTCTCTCTTCTGTGCGATATAATTATTTCACAAGGGGTAAAACTTTTTGATCGCACCGTCGAGAGACCGCAAAGAAGGTAAGCTACCTTACAGCGGGACGCTTCTTGCGACATTTGTGCGCAGTCGTCGCGGTTACTTCGTTCATTAAAGCTCCCAAAAATATTTGCGTATCTCTCTTTCTCTCTCTCTATTCATCGGTAAAAACTGCATGCGTTACCATAACATTTTTTTACTCTATTCGCGGCTTCGGCTAGCGCGGAAAGACATAAAACACGCATACCGAGTCTACGGAATCGGAAACCGAAACTTTATTTTGAAGAGAAGGACAACCGATCTATCGAAAAAAAGTGACTAAGGAAAAACAAAACAGAAATGCATTTGTACCGTGGATATGTATAAAACCCATTTGCGGTAGCGGCGCGTCTACAATAACTCCGATAAAAATGAGACTGACTTTTACGAGCGCCGCTCCTACTGCTTTTTGCCGCAGGTTCACATTAATCTGGGCGCGGGCGAGAACGAGATGGCGAGCGCCCGCGGATTGACACTGAACGACCTCAGTTGGCACGAGGTCAATTTGACGAGACGCGAGGCCAACATCAGCCTACAGATCGATGTCATACATACGACGAGGTCGCAACTACCGGGTCGCTTCTTCGAGTTGAACATACACTACGGCGTCTTCATCGGCGGACAGGGCGATTTCAACGAGCTATTTCTAGGTAAGATGGTAGGGCAGGCAAAGAAAAGGCAGACAGGGCTTGCTTTATCCGGATAAATTATCTCGCCACGTGACTGAACTAGATTCGATACGGCGCGCCAGCAAAAACCACATTTGTCGATGTTGCATCTGCGCCGCGGTCATGACGATATCTCTTTCTCTTCACCTCCTTTCGTTAAATGATCGCCGTTAAATCTCATCCAACTGCCGCGAGGACAATTGTGAGATTAGATAATCAAAAATCGCGTTTAATAAATATTTCGCGCACGTGCTCGAGTAAGTTTTCTGTGTCGTTAGAAATTTTAACGCAAAATATTTTCAAATCGTTTCACGTTTCATGTGCGTAAAAAAGATATTGATGAAGTTAAAATATGCAAGAGTAAATAACTTTAGGATAAACATATAAATAATAAAAGATGGAAATAATAAGATGGTTTTGATAAGCACTAATAAAAAGAAAAGACGATAATCAATAGTACACATTGTGCGCGTATAAAATAAATAACAATATTTAATAATTTAAAGGGCTATAAATTGAGTGTATTATTCACGTAATATTTGCATTGCATGATTAATTTATTAAATTAACACAAATGATTTGCAATAATTAAAATCTGTACATTGTATATTGTATACAGTGCGAATATTTGCATATATATCAAATTAATTATTTATATAATAAAACACAGGTGAAAAATGGCGCATACAATATCAGAATATTTATAAAACACCGATGAAAAATGGCTCTTATAATGATGCAAGATAAGTTTATAATGCAATCATGAAATCTTAATGAATTATCTCTTAGAATTGTGTTATACTCAAATCCACTTGCAACAATGATATTACAACGAAAACTATGTCAACCGATACACGACAATAACATCGTCGGAATGATGTTATTTCGGCAGGTACGGTTTCTATAATGGCAATCCCAGAAGATGGGATGAAGAGGAGATAGCGTAAATAAAAGATATGAAACGTCGTGTTTCTTATAAAAATCTCACCATAACTCTTTCGAGAATTGAAAGTTGTGGAGTGTAAGAAAATCAAAATATAAAAGATCTAGCGCCTTCGGATAAAAATTGTACTATAAATTCTATTATAAATGAGCAGAAACCTCGAAAGTTTTCTAAATTGATCATAATACTAAAGAAAAAACTTGTCGGAAATAATTCAATATTTATCAACGTTTGTTCCGTATTTTATAAAATTCTGTGACATTCCGCGATGTTACATTTAAAAACAATTTTTAATTAATCTTAAGCAACAATTTTCAACGAAGAAACTTGATATATTTCGTATATATTTTCTAGAAATATTAGAAATCTTTTCTATTTGAACTTTTCCTCGCTCTTCTGATGATTAAAGTTATTGGTGTTCTCTTTAAAGCAATCATATTAATGAAAGAAACGACGAACATAATTGTAAAATACTATTGATAAAGATAGAAATTACAAACTATATTACGCATTATAAATCGGTATTCATAGACAACCGATAGAGATTTAAATTATAATATTATAAGAAATTTTTAAAATTTTCTAAATTAATGAAAGCGAACATGAAAGCGGATTCATATAAATAAATCGTTAAAAATGCTGAAATGTGCATTTTTTGAATGATTGTTTGGAATAGTATTATTCGAACTATTATAGTACACTATAATAATGAAACAATTGTTTACCATCGTGTTGAATCGTGACAACCAGCGAAAACAGGTGATTACAATGGAACAGTTGCTGATATTATATCGAAAGTATGACACACGCGCCGTCTCGTGTTTCCGCGATGGCACGGCTTAAATAATGGAGTACCGGGAGCGCGCGTTGCGCAAAATCGCACGAACGAGAGAATGTAATTCAAACATTTGCCTTTGTTTTCGTTGTGTTAACGGTAACGTATAATGAGACTCGTCTCGTGCACCAGTAATGGTCGTAATTACTGTTCGAAATATCGCACGATCAGCATTTCATCAATGCCCGTGTAACTTTGCCCAATCGCGAAAATATATACGTCAATTTCGATCGATCGCGTTCATAATTTTGTTGCCGGTCCTAATTTAATTATTGCGTTCGCAATTCTATTTGGACCACGATTAAATTAAAAGTCGTGATACTACGTCTCTCGTGAAAAACGGCGATTGGAAAATTCTCCATCCACCTTTCGCAACTACAACGCTCGGTTGCATTACGCCTTTGTGGTAAAATTCCGGATTACCTTCTTCTATGCTTCAGAGTATACTCACTATACCACCGGTCATAGAATACTACGCGAGTTGGACGACAAAGGAAAGGCGGAGATATCTTTTCTATTTTCAATCCGTTGTGTAAAGTGCATACAAAAAAATCTTACACAAAGAAAAATCGTACTATTATTTTTTGAGTATTTCTGAAAACATGAGATAAAAGCGTGAAATAATATATTATAGTCAAAATAAATTAAAACATATTAAAGTACGCTAGAAAGTAATTTTGCTGGAGTATTTTGCAGAGGAATATGAAAATGTAAGAATCGCAGAAAATTTAAGAGTTTGTGAGGAATAAGAATTCACGAATTCAGAGGTGTAACCAGCATTTATAATGCTCGCAATCATAATTTTGGCATTGTGTTCACGATTTCCTCTCATTGCGTGTATATGTGTATATCTGCGCGCGTATATGGCTTGTTTAGAGTAAAACTTGGCTCTTATACTCGAACGACTACACTCTTCGTGTTCCATATGTGCCACAAACAGCTTGATAACGACTGGGCTCTTTAATACAGGTCTGGCGCATCAGCCGTAGCGGCCAGATAATCATTTCTCCAGAGTAAAACAAAAAAATTCAACCAAGTCGTTCCATTCGAATTGACGCGAACGAAATTGAATACGATCAGCGCAAACAGCATCATTCTTTTTCCTTCTCCATATCTCTCTCTCTCTCTCTCTCTCTCTCTCTGTGTTTTTCTTATTCTCCCTGTAGACGCGCCCCCATCGTTATCCCGTCGGCCGTCACGCATAATACTCGCCGACCAGCTCGAAATTCAATTTACATATTCATGACAATTCATTTGTACCCTGTGGCCCACTCCTTGGAGAAGGTCTTATTAATTCTCTGGCATGAGTCTCGCTAAATTCTCGAGTCAAGGAATAAAGAAAGAGAGACAACCCCTCCTGGTATTCGAAGGAGGGTGCAAAATTCATTTTACGGTACAGACTCTGTATAGGGTTGCAGAAGACCCGAAAATAGCATCAACTATTTGCAGAGTTATAGGATTCTTGAAGCAGTTTGCAATAGATTCCTCTGCAGAAGATTTAACTCTTTCCTTTCTGACTTCGAGCTTTTCAATGTACTAGAGATTAAATATCAAGATAAGTTTCTATCGAAATTAAATAAAACCACTTTATGTTAACAAAGAGATAACATTTCTAGTTGCTTAACTATTTTAAAATTAATTTCATATCTTCAACATTAAATATAAATACTAAATGCAAATTATTATTATTATATATATAATATATATATACAAAATTGTACAATGAAAGCATATACTTATATAATCGATTGCAAGATTCTCGGCGTGGGTTTTACTTATCCGCCGCCATTTGCTACTCTCTTCGTAGAAATATAGAAAATATTCTCGCCGCACAACGTATATTTGATAGTTGAGAAATCATTAAAAATATATATATTCCAATGTCGATATTAAGATCCTAATATCTATACAAGAGAGAGAAAATCTCTTTTTTTTTTATTATGTAAATATAAATTACAAATTTTTATAAAATCATACTATTTAAAAAATGATCTATTTTGTTATCGATTTTACAGTTTTTTTTTCAACATGATCTCTCTCTCTCTCTCTCTCTCTCTCTGTGTTTTTCTTATTCTCCCTGTAGACGCGCCCCCATCGTTATCCCGTCGGCCGTCACGCATAATACTCGCCGACCAGCTCGAAATTCAATTTACATATTCATGACAATTCATTTGTACCCTGTGGCCCACTCCTTGGAGAAGGTCTTATTAATTCTCTGGCATGAGTCTCGCTAAATTCTCGAGTCAAGGAATAAAGAAAGAGAGACAACCCCTCCTGGTATTCGAAGGAGGGTGCAAAATTCATTTTACGGTACAGACTCTGTATAGGGTTGCAGAAGACCCGAAAATAGCATCAACTATTTGCAGAGTTATAGGATTCTTGAAGCAGTTTGCAATAGATTCCTCTGCAGAAGATTTAACTCTTTCCTTTCTGACTTCGAGCTTTTCAATGTACTAGAGATTAAATATCAAGATAAGTTTCTATCGAAATTAAATAAAACCACTTTATGTTAACAAAGAGATAACATTTCTAGTTGCTTAACTATTTTAAAATTAATTTCATATCTTCAACATTAAATATAAATACTAAATGCAAATTATTATTATTATATATATAATATATATATACAAAATTGTACAATGAAAGCATATACTTATATAATCGATTGCAAGATTCTCGGCGTGGGTTTTACTTATCCGCCGCCATTTGCTACTCTCTTCGTAGAAATATAGAAAATATTCTCGCCGCACAACGTATATTTGATAGTTGAGAAATCATTAAAAATATATATATTCCAATGTCGATATTAAGATCCTAATATCTATACAAGAGAGAGAAAATCTCTTTTTTTTTTATTATGTAAATATAAATTACAAATTTTTATAAAATCATACTATTTAAAAAATGATCTATTTTGTTATCGATTTTACAGTTTTTTTTTCAACATGATTGTTAGTTCGTGAAATATTTTGGTTTATATCGCGCGAGAAATTCGCCTTTTTTCCTCGATTAAAATAATTTTTCTATCCGCTGCTTTTTTCCCATGTAGTATATAGAATGTATATGTTCTCATAAATATGAAATTCGTATTTTTTCTATTTTCCTACAGGGGTATCAATTTTTTATTAATATATCTATAATTAAACGTTTATCGAATGCCGTAATAAAAATATTTTAAATTAAGAGAACGGGAAAAAATTTAATAAAAAAAAAGAAAATTTCCATTTAGCGCACGATCCGATAAAACCAATGCTTGTTAAAGCCAACGTGGTTCATCAAAATAGACTGAAATATCATTGCCGTTACCCATGCAAATCTATCTTCCGAAAATCGTTATTTTGCCTCCGACGTGTGGCAGCATCCATGCTGGGCGAATCCATCGCCAGTGTTTAGAGACGCGTAAACCGCTGTCCTACAACGCGACGAGGGGAGAGGATGGAAGATTGGCCATGCGCCAAAACATCTTATCAATCAATAAAATTTTGCATTATGTAAAAAGCTAAAAAGGTCGACGACGGTGTTGCGAGACCACGATCGGTACGCCGCAACAACGTAGTAAACAGACTGGCTGGTTTATAGCATAACCGCCAGTATTCCGTCGCAAACTGTCTCCACGATTCCGTGGCGTGCCAATAAACGCTTGCTCTTGGCCGCTTATATACACGTATCCCGTCGGTTTCTGTCGCGTGCAGAGTGGCAGCGCCGTCTCAGCAGCCATTGACACGACACGCCGTAGCTCGAGGGTAATCCACCAACTTACCCGGAGATGCGCTCTCGTCACACACGAAGACAATTAACTTCGTGTTGCAGCGAAACCGCCCGCGGCGCGAAACCGCTGGTTTCGACGAATCTATTATGGATATCAAGTAGATCGCGCACACATTATATTATATATTACATATATAATTTATATATATAATTATATATATAATTATAATGTAACCACATTATATATATAATTTGCTTCTCCGCATGACAACGTTACGTTTCAGGAAATTTTAATTTCTCCATAAAATTGGATATTAAATGCTTTACACACTTCGACTCTGACAATCAAATAAAATCGGACAAGAAAATCTAGTCGACCTGTTTTCTTTCGTTACAATCTTTTCTCAATAAAAAAATTATTGAGATAAAAAATCGCTTATGCTTATGTGTGTTGATTGTATTATCTGGCGATTAATATTAAATATGCCACAATTGATCGTTTATAATCAATATATTTTAGTTTCACTAGTAGTAAACGATCCATCAATTATATAGAAGAATAAAAAGTAACATCCATATCTGTTGTTGTTTAAAAACTCATATTCATCTGGAATTGAAATCGCTCCTGGTTATATTTCTACCGTAACGTTTCAAGCGACACGAATCAATAATGACCTCATTAATATAATGTTTAATGGACACCACATACGAAGCTCTATCTATAAAACGCGCGAGCATATTTTGCAAATTTATTCAAATGCGAACGCATCCGAAATTCGGATCGCCATTACGCTTTTCTATCCCTTTTCATTGTCAATGTTATGTATCGAGGATAATCTGCGAGACTAAAATTTTTCGTCCGTCTGATTCGCAGGGCACACGGATTATCTGAGAGGATGCATGGCTGACATAATCTACAACGGCGCCAAAGTTATAGAATCCGCCAGGTCGAGGAGGGGCCAGTCGGAGGCAACAGCCGTAACGTGGGGTTGTTCACCGGAATTCGACGCCACGAGGAGCACGGAAGTCAGCTTCGTCGAGGACGGCGCCTTCGCCGCCATTCCGCGCCCCATTCCGCGCTCCGGTTCAAGGTATATACCAAAAGTACCGCTTTCCGTTGTAATGTATACGCTTCCATTTACCATCGCCGTGCACATTTACGAGACCGTGGAAAACGTAATTAAACTGTCACGACGAAAATCATATCATCTGCTTTATTTCGATAATGTTTATATCGATATAAGAAGGGGTGCGATATTCGTATCTCGTTAAACTATTACATCGAGCGCACTATTATTTAATTACTTTTATTATCATTGTTTATCATTTAGCTTTAAATTTGTTCAAAAATGATGCAAGTTGAAAAGAAATTTCATAGACATCATAAAACTCAACATTCGTGCAAGCTCGATTTATTTGTCTATTTTTTTTTTTTTTTTTTTTTTTTTTTTTTTTTTGCGAGACATATGTTCCAGTTTTACTCGACGACTCTATCGCGCACCATCGCGTGAAATAAATACGTTGGTTCACGAATCCAATATCTTATGGTAATGCCGCGGGAAATCCGTTTCACCGAGGTCGGCGGCGAGGTCGCATAACTCGCATTCCCCTGCTTGTATATCTACATCCACGCCGCATTCAAGCCATCGGTCAGAGAAGGCCTTTCATGTTACGCGATTCCTACCACTTTCATCTCTCGCGCAGCTTTTAACGAGCATTAAACCCGTGGGAGAGTTGTTAAATCGTCTCGAAAAGCTCGGAAACAACTGTTTCAATCGCGAGAGTTACGTTGTCGTAACTCTCGCAACGAGACAAGCAGCAACACTTTGTCAATAGAAACACTTTGATCTCTCTTTTCAATATAGAACAAGGACTTCGAGATGAGGACAGTCGATTGACTCGAAAGCTCATAATGATAAAGCTACTTAACGCGAATAGTCGTTTGTGGAATTAATACTATTCACGAAATACATAGAATCTTGGACTATCATTTTCACTATGAATATCGCAATGTATACAAACAGAGTGCTATTTTGTTAGATGATAAATTCATACAGCCCATATATAGAGTAATAATTTCATTATATATAAGCTCTGTTAACACAGAATGTATAATAATATTATATTATCAAATTTTAAACCACATATGTAAATGCATAATCCGGGAGGTTTTTATATTAATATTAAATAAAAGAAAATATGCACTATATTTGCTAGTGAGAGAAAGCTGACTTATAAATTATAACTGAAAATACATATGTACACAGCGTGTTTTTCAAAATGAGTTGAAAAGTTTTTAAGACACGTAAGCACGTCATTTTTATCTCTGAATGAATATATGCAAGCATGCATATTGCAAGTTTTCTACGAAAAGATTGCATGCATTACGATTTTGCGGATCTCCAGTATTTCTCGAAATATCTCAGAATAGAACCGCGATCTCTCCAAAGCTTTTGTTTCTATAAATTAAAAGCAACAGAGATGAAGAGCAGCGATGTTTATGTTAAAAAACGTACGTTCACCGTAAGATGCATTTCTAACAATATAGCAGAATATATTTCGCTTACAATTTATGTTTCTATCTTTTTTTTTAGAGGGGAGGGGGGAGGGGTATTAATCTTTCGCGCAAAAATGCAGATTCATTCCATGCTTCATTCGCGCGACTACTATACGAAAATGCCAAGCACGTCCGAGGAGACTAAAAACCTCGATGAGCCGAGTGTGTCTTCGCTACATTGTCTCCGCGAGAATTATTTAGAAGTGCACTAAGAAGCGGAAAAACGTTTCATTTTCACACGAATGCGGTGTGCATCGGGTAAGCGCGGTTAATACCGGTCTTCATATACAGGTGGTTAAGTCCTGGTTGCGCGCACGGTTTCACGTGTCTTGTGGGATCGCGGAAGCTCCGGACGTAAATACTCCGGCTCTTTTGTTGCCCCGAATTAAAAGCACACTACTTCCGGGTAGAGTACCTTAATTCAACACTTATCTGAGAAAATAAATGTTGGAACCTGTTGCGTTATACATGTATATAATCCGGCTAAAAGCTAGACAAAGAACTGGTCCGGTTTTTCACATTAAATGTTTGAGGAAAATTGCGATCTCTTTTTTCGCATGGCACAAGTATGTACGCACGATACTATGTCCCGTCGATAAACGGATAAGTAGATAGTCAGACGGAATCGAATAACTGTCTTCCTTTCCGCGTTCTACGTGAAGTCGATGGACCGTGAAGATTTCGACATATGCTCTTCGCGTTCAATTGATCTGAAAGATTCAAGTGCCACGTGTGTATAAGCATGGTTTGTACAGATATTCGAGTTATCTCTATTCAAACCGATAATTGCAATTTCCGTCCAACGTTTATCCGTTTCATCTGATTTATCGATTTTTTTATCAAAATTATAACGTGGAATTATTACATTTAGCGTAGATCAAGTTACATATAATATTTGTATACCATGTTGTTGTTTAATTTAAATCAATAAAGATTGAAATAGCCAAATGAAAAAGATTTCTTAAAAAATAGATTTCTCTTAATTTCAACCGCTGTAATTCTTTGAGCGTTTTATTTTCTTGAAAATCGATTGTAATTGTATGAAGAGCATTCGCAAACACACGGTACATTGCGCTTTCGAAACTGAAGCATTGACGAATGAGGAACGTAGAAACACAAACGGACCATACTAGAACATCCTTAGTGCATCTCCAACGTAAACAACTAATTGCGTTTACAATTCGTATAGGTACACGTTTGCTTACAACCGTTGCGAATTGTATTGGGTAGTAAGACACGTACTAACATATCGGGCATCTTCATTAATTCCGTTTAACAGAGTTAAACGATGACATAATTCCCGATAATTGTGATTCACGCAATTAAACTTGGCTCGGAACTTAATTATAATATGCGTGTGTCAAGAGACCTGCGGTAGCATCTCGTGCCAAATTTATATATTTTAACATTGCATATTAAACTTTTTACTATATCACTAGCGAAAAATGAAAAACATGCAGAAAATAAGGAAAGATTTGTGACAATCGTCGTGATATCAATGACAAAAAAATGAATATGTTGAGAATATTTTATGGTTAGAAAATATTGCTATAAAATATATTGATATTTATTATACAAGCTTTAGTATCTCGGTAGACATTGCTATTGTTATATTTTATACTATTATCGCATTCTGTTATATTATGATAAAAGTCTAGTCCGCATCTGTAACTGCTATTGTAGCACTTTGCTGTACTGTTATTTCAAAAGCAATGAATCCGCCCGCTGAAGTAAATAATCGGCTTTCGTGTTCGTAGCAGTCGTGGCGTCTTCGTGCACAAGATACGAAAATCACTCGTCCCAAAGTTTCCCGAGTAGAAGTCGACCGAGCGAAATTTGATTTGATTACAATTATAAATTCACGGCGAGCAATCTTCTCTTTTCTCTCTTCTACCATCGTTTGCATTGTTTCGTTCGTTTAACTTTAACTCGTGTTGCACGAATAATGTTTTGCCTACTTAATCGCGCTCTGCAATGAAATCTGAACATCGTACCGTTTAAGAAGCGATGATTAAACGGATAACAAAACATATAACTATCTTGTAGAAACAATATTTGTATAAAAATTTAAATGATCAAATTATCAACAAATTATCGAATTCTTATTACTGTTTTATTTTATATCCCTCAGATTCATAGAATTTTGCATATCTTGTTAAGATTTAGTTGCAACTCGATTACGGTTCGCTTTTCCAAAAGAAAGTCCGTTATCTCATTTCATAACGGAATGCTATAAATCGTTCGACTGCGTTACGCTCGACCAGTCGAGCGTTTTCGCGTTCGTAAAAGTTTCTCGTTCAGTATTTTTACTGCTTCGCTGCATCGATTGCAGCACTTGCGAATCGAAGAAATCAACCACGAAATTCTAATCTGATTACTAAGATACGCAATAGTATCGAAATTTTCCGCTATTCCACCGTCAACACTGTTTTAGTATCAACAGCATTACTCAGAAAGATATTCTCTCCACTAAAGCATCGTAAAATCGAACGACTCTGATTCGAACTCGGATATCGGATTCATCCGATACTTGTTTTTTTTCTACGGGATAGTAACGAAGTTTCCTGCCAATCCATTCTGACGATTCTTTGCAGATGGGAATTCGAGTTGAAGACTAATGCCGAGAGCGGCTTATTACTCTACAACACCGGACAATCGTCCCACGCCGATTTCCTCGGTATCGAGCTGTTCGAGGGTAAGATACGATTGCTGATGAACAAGGGAAACGGTCCAACCGAGCTAACACACGGCACCACGGTAGCTAATGGTAAATGGCATAACGTAATCGTGGATTTTAATCCGAGCGGCCTCGGTATCGCTGTCGATCATCACGAGAGAACCATGGCCCTGCCATCCGGCGGCAATCGTTTCCTCGATTTAGCCGACACCCTGTACATCGGCGGCACGGAACTGAATAAACGCGCCCGAGCCTTAACCAAGGGTCTCAGATCCGGCGATGTGAGCTACAAAGGCTGTATACGAAACATGATTCTCGACAACAAGGATCTCGGTTTACCGGACGTCAAGGTTAGTCAAGGTATCGTCGTGGGTTGCGTCTGGGGATACCCGTGCATTGAGGTCGATCCCTGCGTACCTGGTGCGTCGTGCATGCAGCTAGGCGTCAACTCATTCATGTGCAACTGCGACCAGTCGCTGTGCATCACACCAAATTACGAGGATTACAAGGTAGATCAACTTTAATCAAGTTTCAATGATGCTCCGCCCACTTGGCGAGGGTTACGTTGCGGTTACGAGTTAATTATATCACCGGCAACTAACGTATGGATATATGCGTGACTAACTTAGTCAAGATATTATATAGATTATCTTTTTAACGATTATTTTACTTATGTAATCAATATGTTAAGATGTTTAGCTCTATCCGTATAAACTTCATCGGAATATTTAATATTGAAGATTAAACGCACTAGATATTGCTAATATTTAGATAAGACTAATACTTGCATAAAATAAAAAGACGATATGACGTTTTTGCAGATCTATTCGAATACCACCCTGCCTGTAAACTTAGAAATTCTCTCGTTGAGCCCTCTACTAGTTTCCGAGGGGGAGCACGTGCTAGTAACGAATGAAAACATCGTGATGATACTGGATATTGCCAAATACGGTGTGGAAGAAACCGGCGTCGTTTTCACTTTAGTGACACCGCCAGTTTACGGAACATTGGCGTTAGACCTTTTAACATCCCGAAGCGATCACTCCTTTACATTGCAAGATATCAATCAAGCTAAGGTAATCAGCCAGCGATTAATTTATCAAATTCTCGAATTAACGTTAAACCGCGCTTAGAACTCCTCGGCTCGAATAGACGTAATTCCGGCGATGGCGACAATAGCCGCGATATTAGTGTCCACGTGTCGGTTACACGTGTGACGATAAAGCTCGAAATTGCCGAGGAGTTTGCGGGGACATGTGTAAGAGGCGAAACTCGGTCGGCGTGCACCTGACATTAATTAATATCAGGTGACTAAATGCGGCTTCGAGAGGCTGGCCGGCCGGTCGATCCCCATAGACCGTAGAAGGCGCCGTGGAAAGTCATGTGTTCTTCCAGTTCGTCATAGGACCACGCGCTGCTATACATAGCACACGCTGTAAGGACTAACTTTAGAATCGTTGGTGGCGGGAACACGGAGGGTCGGCCGACTTGTCGTGCACTCGCTCGCGCCTATACTCCTCCACTACTCCACACTCAATTTATCTAGCGACAGTGCCCTATTTATAAACTGCTCCGCCACTGCTCATTAATGGTTTTTTGTTAGAGATCATATATCGGCCGTTTTTTATCTACCGTCGCGCCCGTTCGCTCGCCGTTACTGCCAATTGCTTTCTAATCGTTAAAAGAAAAAGGGGGAGAAAAAGCTCGCATCTTCCCTCTGTCTCGACTCGGATCGACGCCGGGGACGACGCCCACTCGATATGCTAATCGACGACCATCGACTTAAACCCCGGTCGCTCTAATTAATTTCCACCGCGGTCGATCTCGAGTGTTAGATCAAACGCCAGAAAGGATAACACGAGTCGGGTGCTCCGATCTACTCGCCCATGATTAATTCTGATTCCATAGCATGACTTAGTGTGTGTTTGCCGCTCGAGGTTCTCGTGGAACGGCAAGCTATCGCAAGTTAAAGTCCACACGTTCCTCGTTGTAAGGTTGTCTCTTAATAATATCTACGATACATGGCAGATTACTGACACTCGCGCGATTTCTTTCGTATGCAAATTTACATTGCGGAACAATGCAAATGCAGAAAACGCAACTATTAACGCATCGTTTATTCCCTTTACGATTCAGAGAAATATCTACTAAGGAACATTCAATTAAAAGTTTAAAAGTTTTCTCTAAATTAATTTTTCTATGTATTATGAGAGAACCCCGCATTACGTTAGATAGGATGTTGATTGCATTATCCTTACGATAATTGACTTGCCCCGACAGATACAGTACATGCATGACGGTAGCGAAACCACAGAGGACAGCATGATTCTGGAATTGACATTGGTGGCTGGGACAGGCTATACACTCCCAGGATACCTCCAAGGACACCTCAGGTTCCCCCTTTACGTCAATGTCACTTCCGTCAACGACCCGCCGTTGTTCGAGATACCGACCGTGAAAGTACTGCGTCTGGCCCAAGTAAGGCATAAAAATAAACTGTATAAATTCCCTTTTTTTCTGGCTTTTCATTTCGAGGCGCTTATTTACGCGATGTATTTTTTTCTCACTGTCACTGCGCTAATTCGAAGCACGTCCGATTTGACCGAAACAAAACCACCAGTTCACGCTACTCAACTAAATCAATTAATGAGGGCCGAATGAAATAGTAGCTTACTTGTGGCTCGTGCATCTTCGTAGAACGTGGCAATTTAGCAGCAGCGAAATCGATTTAACTCGCTCGCTCTTCTCGGTCATCGCTCTTAATTAACCGCGCGTATAAGTTCGAGGGTATGCATGCGCATATATCATGTATGCGCGTAACGAATGTTTCTTTCATATATCATATGGATGCATATTCTCGGAACAGGAATAATCGCGATATGAAGACAGAAATTGTAATTGCGATTGTAATTTGCGGTGGATTAATCTCGTCTACGCATATATCGAGCTGATCCCGATATGCTAACAATGCTACAGTTATTTCAGCAAATATTGAAGTTCTAGTAAATAATTCTAACTGTTAACTGTTAATTCTAACTCTCCAATTGTAACCAATTGTATATTATACATAGATTTTATAACTCGCAGAAATATTATAGATAATAAATATATAGATTGACACACACAAAAGAACGTGTGTTAGATATTTCTTAATAATATTGAAATAAAAACAGGATTTCTTTAATATCCATATATATCGATTCATCTTTTTCAATTCTTCGATTACAGAAAACTGATTGTTATATAAATTGAGATGTATATTCGCTATCTCGCCTGATGCGTTTTACGTCAGTGCGAAAACAACGGCGCAATTTTTCGCCGATTCGCCGCGTTTTTTCATTCAATATGTCTATACAGCATTCGCCGGATGTAATTTCATCAAAAATATGCGAAAAACTCTGATATTCGCAGGGTACAAGAAAAACACTGACCAAGGAATTAATATGGGCTATAGACGCCGACACCCCGTCGGAAATGCTGATTTATACAGTTTTACGAGCGGATACCGACGCTGGACACGTCGAGAGAGTTACTTATCCGTTTCGACCTATCGACACATTTACGCAGGCTGAATTAATGCAAGGTCTCATTGCCTACGTGCATCGTGGAAACGGTAATGACTCATCATTATAATCGCTCAAGGCGCATTGTATCTTTTAAGCATAGCATATTTATTTGTCTTTTTGTTTCGTTTTTACATTCGCAGGGTACAAGAAAAACACTGACCAAGGAATTAATATGGGCTATAGACGCCGACACCCCGTCGGAAATGCTGATTTATACAGTTTTACGAGCGGATACCGACGCTGGACACGTCGAGAGAGTTACTTATCCGTTTCGACCTATCGACACATTTACGCAGGCTGAATTAATGCAAGGTCTCATTGCCTACGTGCATCGTGGAAACGGTAATGGCTCATCATCGCTCAAGGCGCATTGTATCTTTTAAGCATAGCATATTTATTTGTCTTTTTGTTTCGTTTTTACACGATTAATTTTTAGTTTTAATATACACGTAAAGACACGATAATATACTAATGTCATATTTTATCAAAAATTTTTGTCGATCTAATATATTTAATCTTTCAGCTAAAACGAACGCGATGTTGAGCTTACAAGTGAGCGACGGCATCGAGAGCAGTCAACCCGCGTACCTGCGCGTATCGGCTTACCCATTGCAAATTAAATTGACACACAATACCGGTCTCGTCGTAGTGCACCGTTCGTTCTCTTACCTGACACCCGCAAATCTATCGTTCGCCACGAATTCGGATGACAATACGATCGATATCCGTTACGATATTATCTCACCGCCACATTATGGTGTTTTACAAAAATTGAGGGATATCTCTAACAGCTGGATGAACGTCGAACATTTTACAAACCGGGACATGGAATTGAACACTGTTCGTTATCTTCATAACGTCGGTAGCCCTAATCAGGACGAGTTTAAATTCCAAGCGAGCGTGCGCGAAGTGAAGACGCAGCAGATGTACGACTTCCGTATTACCTTCATCGATCTTGAGCTGAAGGAGACCAGAAGGATGCCTGTTAATCTCACGGACATATCGAACGTCATTATCACGAGCAATCACTTGAGATACCAGACGAATCCACTAGTTACATCGCCGAGTAAGATCGTCTTTACTCTTACAATGGGACCAAGATACGGCGATCTATTTCTGTCCGATCGTAAACTCGTGCCAGCTAGTACCTTCACGCAGGAAGACATCGAGGCCAGCAGATTAAACTACCGTCTATTCAAACGATCTTATTCTAATATCTTCGACGAAATAATGTTCAAGGTTAATGCACCTCAGTGCGTCGACATACACGCCAACTTGAAATTCCGATATTATCTTGGCAAGAACAGCAAATCGCTGGAGGGCGTGGAAAATTTGAAAGTTGACGAGGGCTCGAAAATGCCTCTGAAGATCACACATGTGAATCCGAAGGAATATGATGTATCCTCTTTGATGTACAATCTTACAATAAAACCAAATCATGGTTGGCTCTCCATCGCAAATAGCTCGAGATCGCAAGGACAAAAGAATGTCTCATCTTTTACATTCGAAGATGTGTTGAATCAAACAGTATATTATGTGCACGATGATTCCGAGACGAAAGAGGACTCCTTTGAGTTTGTGGCAGTATCTCTGGATTCCGTGGACTTCATGTACGTTGGAAAGTTCCGAATTGAAATTATTATGAAAAACGATAATCCACCGGAACGAACAGTTAATAGAATTTTTCATGTTGTATCAAAAGGCGAAAAATTGATAACGAACAAGGATCTCGCTTACATAGACAAAGATGTTGGTACTCGAACAAGCGAACTTATTTATAATAGAAGAGATACCCGGAAAAGCGGAATATATAGAGTGACTAATCCTTCGGTACAGATACGCGACTTTTCGCAACAGGACATCGACAACGGTATTATACTCTTTCGGCACCAAGGGGATGAACGCGAAAAAGTTGAATTCGGTATCACCGACGGTCACTTTTACAAAATCGGCGCTCTTGAAATTCAAGCCAGTCCACCCTATATCAAATTGCGTGAGAGCAACGGTTTGGTTGTCCAATTTAACAAATCCGTGGTGCTCCAGTCGAAAGAACTTGAGATAGAAACAAACGTATATTGCACAGAAAAAGACATCAAGTACACTGTATGGGAGAGGCCGAAGCATGGTATATTGCTGAAGCATAATAGAGAGTCGAATACTTTTACAGAGGATGATTTAAAGCATGGTATTGTGTCATACAAGCATCTAGGTAGTTCCATGACAAAGGACGTCTTCAGATTTAAGGTGTTTGTTAAGAGTGCAGAGGCTGAAGGTGTGTTTGTGATCAATGTCTATCCGGAGAGTTATTGGGAGTCGTTGGTCATCCAAAATAACGAGACGATATTCGTCGAGGAGGCTACGAGCATCCTGCTAAGTCGGAAGAGTCTCGAGATAATGCATCCTAAAATATCATCGACCGAAATTGTCTATTTCGTGCGAGAGTGGCCGCAGAATGGCTACCTAGATTTGCAGATCCACGACGAGCACAGCGAGGAGATGAGGGAGGAGTACAGCGGCAACGCGGTAAAACATTTCGAGCAGAGTCTGATAAACGACGGTCGCGTCTTTTACGTTCAATCGGTGATTAATCAAACGAGCGATCGTTTCGTTATAGATGTTACCAATGGTATCACGTGGTTACGAGGTCTGAGCGTGAACTTTGTGATCGTGCCGGAAAAACTCTATATCGAGGCGAAGAGCTTCACCGTTGTAGAAGGGAAGAGC
>NW_021848818.1:954828-962940 GCF_003651465.1 Formica exsecta | reverse complement strand
CGTGATGCTAAGTGAATCGAACTTCTTGGTCGTGACGCCGTATTACGCCGGCAAAATGACGGATTATAGAATAACGGAGAAGCCGCGGCACGGTACGATTCTCGATTCCACGAAGAATACTCAAGTGAAGAAATTTTCGCAGAAGCACTTGAATGCCGGAGTCATACTATACAAGCATAACGGGGACGAATTTTCGTGGGATTCCTTCAAGATGGTTGTCACCGCTGGTGATAAGATAAGCGAGCCGTTTGACGTACCAATCATTGTTCAGCCCGTTAACGACGAGGTTCCTGTACTGGTGAACAGAACTAAACTTAACGTTTGGCAAGGTGGATCCGTTATCTTGACGTCAACAAACTTGGCGGCTATTGACAATGATACCTCCCCGAATGATATAATATTTAATGTTACTGGAGTGAGAAACGGATACATCTCGTTGACCATTGCACCCGAAATAGACATCTATACTTTCTCGCAGAGTCAAATCAACGAATCGCAAGTGATGTTTACACATACGAGTAAGTATATTATAATATTCAGAAATTAATTTGTGACTAACCGGATTACTTTTACAATTATATAAATATAATGTCAACTATTAATAATTATAAGATTAATTTTGAGTAATAAAAATGGTTAATTAATTTGATATTAAAATATATAAAGTAATGTATAAAGATCTTTTAATTTTTATTTCTGATATGGAAATCATTTCAGGAAATAAAATTAATATTTTTATCAACATTTTTATAATTAATAAAATTGCAAATTTTTAACACAATACAAAAAAGTGAAAATGTGCAATATTTTTTTCAGATGGATCTGATGGCGAATTTAATTTCATATTAAGTGATGGCGTACACACGACGGAATTTTACACGATCTTAATCACCACAAAGCCAGTTCGTCTAAGCATTGAACACAATATGCCCCTTAATGTCTTTCCTCTTACTAAGAAATTAATATCCGACAAGCTTTTATTAACGACGTGTTCTGACGAAGCGAGAGAGATTAGATACACTGTGCGAAACGGGCCTCATTTAGGCAAAGTTATAATGGAGACAAGTGAAGGGGTATGGCTCGAGGTCGAGCGATTTACTCAGAAAGATATAAACAATAGTAAAGTGATTTATGAGCACACCAAGCAATTCATGGACTTAGCGGCCAATGACTCTTTTACGTTTGACGTCGAAACGCACTTCGCTGGAACTTTAATAAATCAGGTATAGAGAATATAATTAAACATTTAATCTTTATCGTTGAATACGTTATCTTCTATTAGCGTATCTTATAGTCTAATAAATTGTATACAAAAAACATTATTTATATGATTTCAGTAAGTTAATAAGATATTTAACATTTCTAATGATTTTTAATTAAAGATAATTTTTATCTCAATTTTGCAATTATTTACTTTTAACAATGTCTTTTTATATCGCAGATTTTCCAAATAGATATATCAGTTTCGAGCGGCGGCCTGGACCGATATATCTCTATGAAAAACGTCAGAGTCGTGGAGGGTGGCTCCGCCGAAGTCGTTATGAACATTAGCGGCATCGTATCGTTTCTACAGATCAACGCCGGGATTGAGAATCCAGCGGTATTATCGAAATTAGTTCACCAGCCTAGTCACGGGCACGTGATGCTTTTGCCGGATTTGAATGTGACCACCTTTATGCAACCGCAAATCGAGGGCGGAAAGATCGCTTACTACCACGATCATTCGGATACCCTGGAAGATCGCATTTATTTCTCGCTATATTTAATACCCGGTCATGTGTTACTTTGCAACACCAGTATTCCCGTCATTATCGAGCCGATTAACGATCAGCCTTTCAAACTCGTCACCAACACTCCATATATCTCGGTCGTGCAGAATCAAAATCAGACCATTACTCGGGAGAATCTTTTGACTACCGATCCCGATACTCCACCGCAGGATATCACATATGACGTGATTTCAGGACCGACATTCGGTAGATTATTGCTGTTACCTTTCGATCAAAACACGTCGGAGGTACGCCAGGTGGACAAATTTACCCAGTACGACATAGACTCCAATCGAGTGGTATACGAGCATAATGGAACGCTGCAGGCCGCTTCTTTCTACTTCAGGGTCTGGGACGGTGGTTACAATCCGATTTATACCGTCTTCAACGTCCACGTTTTACCTATACGACTGAATGTGACGGTGCCTGGTCCGATTAGTTTGCAGCAAGGCTCGAACGTGGCGCCCATTTCCGAAAACGACATAAAGCTCGATACGAATGCGCGTCAGGATCTGGTGATCTACGAAATTACGACACATCCAAAATTCGGAGTGTTGTACGTGCGGGACGGCGCCGCGTCGATGTTCAAGCAGACCGATCTACAGTCGAAGAGCGTAGTGTTTATGCAAACGGATATGACGGTGCCAAACGACAGTTTGGAATTGTCGGCGCGACTGAGCGGTTTCGTGCAAAAGCATATACATGTCGAGATCAAAGTTACGCCTCTCATTATTATGAATCCATTGACGGCGTTGGCAGGCGAAAAGAATCGAATAACTTTGCAACATCTAGACGCAACTCCCTTAGCGAAGTTAACGACGAGCAATCCGTTTTATACTATCGTAAGGAAACCAAAGTTCGCCAAGATCAAGAGGGTTATCAGGAGTTCCTCGTCGCCCGGCGAGAAGAGAAATACGCGCGAACGGGAAGTGACACGTTTTTCGCACCAGGAGATTATCTCCGGTGTGATATATCTGGTGTGCAGAAAAATACCGTCGATAGACGGCGTCACGGACAGTTTCAGTTTCATTCTTGCGGCGTCCATCTTCCAGCCAGCCGTAGGTAACTTTGAATTCCGCATCAAGCTCGACATAGACGACGACAACATCACCCTAGGCGGTCCGATGGATCCTGTCGGTCATGAGGGCGAGATGGCGATCGCACCGAATATGAGCAATGATTATCTACTAATTCTCGGCATGTTGCTCGGCGTGTTTCTTCTCGGCGTGGTTGTAATTATCACGATCAGATGCCGGCACAACAGATACAAGCATGCTGAAGAGGAAAAAGCAGAAACCACTCCCGCTGTCGGTGTGATGCCGCTTCCCAGACCGCCGGATCATCTGATGCCTGCTACCCCGCATTTAAAGCCTTTCGGTAACGATCATAATAGTGTAACGGCTAGCACGCCTCTGCCGGTGTTGCCCTCAACGTTACCCCAATGTAAAGTGATACCCTTGAGTCCTCTGGAAAGCGGCTCAGAGGTCGACGTATCCGCCAGGTATCCCTATGGGGTAGCGGACGGCGACGAGTGGAGTAGCTTCGATACTTCCGATCTACCTTGCCAGTCGGCCACAACTCAAAGGACCAAGAAGAACCCGTTGTTGAGGAGGGACCAGTACTGGGTCTAGCAGGAGAGAAATACGTTGCGGTTTACGCGAAAAAAACCGTAGCGTCTTCTGGGGTATTTCATGCGAGAATCGAGACTATCGTGGATATCACGGACTTAATGTGCCTAAGGAAAGTGAAATCTGCGACGGAATTTATGGAAACCGTTCGTCGAGATTCGAGGTCATCGCGCCAGACGTATATGCATCGAATAATAGTGAGATGACATTCGATGCTGTTGCGAGAATTTAGTGATCGTCGACATGTGTTTCGGTGCGTCCGATTATAATCGAAAAAAGCGAAGGGACTCCTTGACTGTAGGAGATTTATGGATTGAAAACGGTCGAGAATTATCGATAATTCTCGATCCAAAATAGTTCGCAATGTCTCGTGTATTATTAGCCTAAAACGGTATAAACAGGAAACTAGATCTCCTTGAATGTCACGACTATCGCCGCTATCACGAGCTCAATGTGCCTGAAAGATGTCTGACTCTGCTGACATTTTTTCCACTAATCACAACACGTCGATTTTTCGTATATCTATTCTATGTCCCTTCCTCCCGGCGGATCGAAATAAATTCGATCATTAAAAAGGCAGATCGATTATTCATTAAAGACTTTTGCAATAAATTCAATCCTGGTCTAACAATAAGCAAAAGATCCGTCGGTTTACTGGCTCGTTTTAGAGTGCAGACTTTCAGAAAACGTATAACCGCTTTTACGTTCTTCACCTTCTTCCATTTTTACACTTTTTGTAAATTTAGATCAATAAGATTGTTATAAAAATGGCATTTATCGATTTTTGCTCTCATGAATTTCAGATAAAATCGAAGCATTAAGGCTTAAAAAAGGCGGAACTTTCGCTCTGTCCTAAGTTATAAACAAAAAAAATAGAAACGCGAGTAATCAGGATAATACAAGAACTTTATCAAACTGTCGATCATAAGACGATCAAATGCGCACAATTTAATCGAGCGCTTGTATGTTCCTGTTACTTGTTACTTGACACTAAAGCAAATGTCACTTGACTCAAATGAATGCATTTATACTAGCTGTACTCGAGTTTGTGTGGACATATCCTTTTATACCGCCGTATATTGTCCAAGTTAAACTTTTATTTTGCTCCAATACGAATCTCTCATACGGTCATTTTATTCTATCGTTACTCCGACTATTTCGATGTTGCTCGTACCGTGCAAGTAAACGTAAAATGCCAGTTAACATCTGTTCAAAACGTAAAAAAATCAAGTCGCCGAAACAATCTTTTTGTGACAATGCAATATCGCGCGTTTTAGCTTTAGTGAAAGACTTTAGCTGTGGTGAAATACGCTGAATTATTTCATTAATAACATGCCATATAGCAGATAAAAAAATTGTGTCAAATAATTATCATAAATTAGTATTAGATCAAGCAATTATTAATTGATAGCGTTATTGCCGCGAATCATTTTTTTCAACATGTTTTTCATCGCGATGATTATCTTTAAATTACACAGAATCGCCTATGAAATTTTCACAATTATCTGTTTCGTTTCTATAGCGAACGATAGATTATTAGTCGACGCCAATAATACAATTATTTAACGTAACTTAAATGCAAATTATCAGTAACGATCGAAATCTATAAGCCGTTTTTTATACGAGTACGAGAGTAGATCTTTCCTACTACGAAACGTTGATGCGCGGCGAGTTCGTAATTCATAAGCGATGAACGGGGTTGTGCGTGCGCGGTTTCAGTATCAGAGAAATTTCTTGACAAAGATGTATGTTGGCGAGTTCGTTGAATCTTAAAAAGAATTTTATGTTATGTTGCTCTTGCGCAAACTCACGGTAACCTTAATAGATCCGCTTCCGGCCAATGTCGAACACTGTAGAACCGCATTAAATTTTCATTTAGTTTACAAAAATAACTATGTAAAGAAAAAATCGGGGAGGAAGAGAATTAACACTAAACGCATTAGACACCGTTATAAAATAAAAATTATATATCAACGATATATAAACAAAAATATAATATTAATATTATCAATGTCAATCAAACTATATAAATTAATCAGACCGAATAATAAATAGTACAATTTCTAATTCATGTAAACTAATGGGGGATTATTCTCTTATATTAAAATTATACGGCCATATAAAATTTTCTATATGTTAGTAATAATAATGAGTATTAAAAAAAAAGCAGGGATCTCTTTATCAAAAGATCCGTATCACTTATTGTCAGACCTAGATACATCGTGCCTCCCTACTTTACTGCTACTAGTAATTTAAAGCCTCGTCTCTCTCAAAAGAGAAAAGGCAGGTTTATTATTGACTCAAATTGATTGTAAAACTACGATGTATTGACAAAGAAGAAATTTCGTATTTTTTCGCGGGAATTCAAGCAAATGTCTGGCCGAAAGTGGATTAATGGCAATTTCCCTAAAATCTTAGAAGCGTATCTAATAAAGCAGTCTAACGTGAATGTTGATTATAACGATCATAACGATTTATATATATATATATATGTATATATTATAATGCGTACACTACTACGTAGAATGTACCGTTCCATGGATTCATATAACATATGCATTAATAGATTCTAATTAAAGACGTTTTATTGAAAAAGACAGAAAGAGACACCCGTTCGTTGATTCATGAATATGCTAAAGACGAACCGTTAGGCTTTTTTACATCCACCAAAAGTGAACTGATCTGAGAGTGCCAAACTTCTATAATCTATAATATATAATTATCATAGGACTGTATTTTCCCTGCCGACTGAATGCATTACTCTTCTAATTCTAATAAATTGAATGTGCGATGTTAAATAAACACGGTCTATTATTTATCATATCACAACCACTTACCTTTTATTAATGTTATCATTTATATTATATTAATTATTGTACATTACTGATCTATATTAAACAAATATTTTTAAATATTTATTTTATATAGATTTTTGCATTTTAATATCATTTTTGTTATTGCAAATATAATTAAAAATATAAAAATCTGTTTGAAATATGTAAGTATATACTAAATAATAAAAATATGTCTTTGAAAATGTCTTTTTTTATTTAATTTACATATAGATATAAAGTGATACAAATTTTGGCATGACTGACATATTAATTTAGCTAATATTTGCACAATCTTGGATAATGTTTCCCATTTGCATATATATATATATATATATATATATATATATATTTCGTAACTTTCTTTATCGTATTAATGTAATAAAACTTTCGGTGTTGATAAAATTTTTTATTTAAAATACATTGAAAAATAAACTTACCGAAAGATGCCTCCCATCCTGGAATCCTGATATAGAACAAGCATCGAAATGTCAGCATCGGGATATCAGCATCGTGATGTCAGCATCCTAATGTCAGTATCGTGATATCGGCAGCGGGATTTTAGTTTTGCGATATCAGCATCGTAATATTAGAAACCTGTTAAACACAAATTATGCATGTAAATTACGTTATGTATCCACTACACAATAGCTATAACAAACATTGCTTTGAAAGAACAGCGATAATTGTCTATTTACTCGGGCAAACTCTTTTTAAACTTTTTTTAAAGTTTATTAAATTAAATATAATAACATTTCTTGGTAAAGAGAATACAAAAAAATATTGATTTCAATAATATTTACGTAATTAATTATAAAATAACAGCATGTATATACCTGGCAATAATTGTGTACCATCATAAATTTTCAAACTTTACATTTTAATGAAAAAAAAAACCGGCACGAAATATATTATATAAAGAAGATTACGATTGTGTACGATTTCGCGGACACACAGATAAGCACATATTGTCGATATCAAAATATTGCGATACTGGCATATAAAAGCGATTATGACAAATATCTGATACTTTACGAGAATTCTTCGCGCGCGAAATTCGTCTGTAAACAGTAATAACCGCAAAAAAAATATGTCGCGACACGTTCCATGACCGACCGCGATTCGAAATATCAGATTACTATTTTCGAAACGATAAATAACGATTGTACATATGATACACAGAAAGAACACTTTATTCGCGATATTTTCGATAATTCTTCGCATGCCGCACTCACTTTTAAACGGTAATAATCGCGAGAAGTATACGAAGCGATCTGAAAATGACCTCGCAATCCACCACCGAGTCACGATTGATCGCGAAATTTACTAGGCAAAGAGCGCTGTTGCGATTCTCGAAATATGGAAACTATCGAAGTATCGAAACCGCCACACTTCACCGCAATATAACTGGCAATAATTATTTAGCGTAAAAATATAAAACATTCGAAATATTTTAGTAAATGTTGAAAATGATCGAAATATGAATTTACTGCAATATACTTTACTTAAAACTTGCCCCAATATTAAAAACAATATATAAAATCTCAAAACAATTTAATTTACACAATTTAGATATTTATTAAATTATTTAATTTAAATAATTTAGATATTTATTAAATAATAAAAAATGATATATATAATCTTTGCTAATGACATCAATAATCTCTCACAGTAAGTATAAGCTTTTATTTATGTTAATTAGTGTCTATTTATAATTAATAAATAATTAATTGTGTAATCCATTCTTTAAAAATGTAAAAAAAGAATTGCCAAAAGCAATGTGTAAAAGATTTGTAAATAAAATAAGTTATTTCTCTCGGAATAAGTTAAAAGAGCAAAATGTTAAACATATATATATATATATATATATATATATATATATAT
>NW_021848818.1:926451-954784 GCF_003651465.1 Formica exsecta | reverse complement strand
TATATATATATATATTTCGTAACTTTCTTTATCGTATTAATGTAATAAAACTTTCGGTGTTGATAAAATTTTTTATTTAAAATACATTGAAAAATAAACTTACCGAAAGATGCCTCCCATCCTGGAATCCTGATATAGAACAAGCATCGAAATGTCAGCATCGGGATATCAGCATCGTGATGTCAGCATCCTAATGTCAGTATCGTGATATCGGCAGCGGGATTTTAGTTTTGCGATATCAGCATCGTAATATTAGAAACCTGTTAAACACAAATTATGCATGTAAATTACGTTATGTATCCACTACACAATAGCTATAACAAACATTGCTTTGAAAGAACAGCGATAATTGTCTATTTACTCGGGCAAACTCTTTTTAAACTTTTTTTAAAGTTTATTAAATTAAATATAATAACATTTCTTGGTAAAGAGAATACAAAAAAATATTGATTTCAATAATATTTACGTAATTAATTATAAAATAACAGCATGTATATACCTGGCAATAATTGTGTACCATCATAAATTTTCAAACTTTACATTTTAATGAAAAAAAAAACCGGCACGAAATATATTATATAAAGAAGATTACGATTGTGTACGATTTCGCGGACACACAGATAAGCACATATTGTCGATATCAAAATATTGCGATACTGGCATATAAAAGCGATTATGACAAATATCTGATACTTTACGAGAATTCTTCGCGCGCGAAATTCGTCTGTAAACAGTAATAACCGCAAAAAAAATATGTCGCGACACGTTCCATGACCGACCGCGATTCGAAATATCAGATTACTATTTTCGAAACGATAAATAACGATTGTACATATGATACACAGAAAGAACACTTTATTCGCGATATTTTCGATAATTCTTCGCATGCCGCACTCACTTTTAAACGGTAATAATCGCGAGAAGTATACGAAGCGATCTGAAAATGACCTCGCAATCCACCACCGAGTCACGATTGATCGCGAAATTTACTAGGCAAAGAGCGCTGTTGCGATTCTCGAAATATGGAAACTATCGAAGTATCGAAACCGCCACACTTCACCGCAATATAACTGGCAATAATTATTTAGCGTAAAAATATAAAACATTCGAAATATTTTAGTAAATGTTGAAAATGATCGAAATATGAATTTACTGCAATATACTTTACTTAAAACTTGCCCCAATATTAAAAACAATATATAAAATCTCAAAACACACACACACACACACACACACACGATGCGATATAGAGGTAAAAAATCTTGAAATGTGATAAAAACATGATATAAAAACAAGAAATAGATGAAAAAAATTCGTAAACACAAAAGAAAACAACTCAGATATGAGATATCAGATATTATCTTGTCCATAAAATTGATTTTTATCAAAAAGCAAGATTATATAGTTAGAGGTTTATAGATCATATATCAAGCAAAGTTGCACTTTTCAAAAATGCTGTTTAATAATCGATATCATAATATTCTTTTCTGGATATGATAAAAACACTTGTAAATTATAAAATGCTTTATTATAAATACCTTTAATTTAGACAGAAACAAGAACTTATGCACTTGAGAATTATACATATATCAGCGTACGCGTGAAATTCAATTACATCCAACTAGGGATTCTACGACAAAGGATCATGTTACGCCATCTGTAAAATCAATCTTGCACGATATCCCAGAGTTATCGCGAAAGTGATATAGCAGTAATTCTTCTCAAATATGGCTTTAAATATGCGGTGAGTTTAATTATTTTCGGCTTTTTATTAATCTTCATATGATGAAGGATTTATCGCAGGCATACAGAAATCGTCTGTTCGTGTCATTTACAATTAGCATAGTAATTTCGCTGAGTTTTTTAAGTCTGATTTCGTGGATTCCGGTTGTTGGTTGATATCGTCTACGTGTCTCTTTGCCCGCAATATCTTATTTACGATATAAATACTTTTTTTCAATGTGCATTTATCGTGCCGGGTCCGCTGTGGATCTAATCTAATCTGTCGTTCAAACGAATATGATATTGTTACTTATTTGCGATGGAAGTTCACAGTTTTACGTCATTACTGCTACATAATCTGTTGCGCGGCCGCGTTTCCGGCAGTATTTCATCTCAAATTGTTGTACAATCTAATATAAAATAGTACATACAATGTAATACTCGCCGATAAACATAATTTATTTTTACTATAATATCTATGATTTATGTAAAGTACATTGTATTATATCTTAGCAAGTATCTAATTTATTTTGTGCTTTAAACCTTTCAGGTTAACTCCATTTTTGATATTACTATATTCTCTATTTCTTGTCGATGCAGTTAATAGAGACAACTTCAAAAGATGCGATCAAAACAGCTTCTGCCGGTAAGAATTAGCCATTTTTGCAAATATTGTCATTTTAGAGACAGATATAAAGTTTGTTTTCTTATAGACGGTGCAGGAAAGTAGAGCCTGGAAAAACACCATATCAGCTTTTACCAGATACATTTATACAGAATGAATCTATGATTACTATAGATCTATTTAATAAAGATACAGGTGTCTCCTATGTGGTACAATTTACCTCATTGAAAGAGAGCACGTTTAGGTTATACATCAATGAAAAGAACCCATTGCATCCCAGATATGAAAATGAATATGCTCTTCAAGATCAGCCACAAAAAACAAAATTGGATTCTGTGGAAAAAACGACTGAAAGTATAACCGTAATAAAGGGCGAAAACAAAGCTATCTTATATGTTAATCCGTTTAAAATAAATCTATACTCCCAAGGTGTTTTAACAATATCAGCAAATGCTCGTGGTCTTATGAGATTTGAGCATTTACGTACCAAACCAGTAAGGTATTTATTGCTAGAGGACAATTATTACACTGAAAGCTTTTATGTAGAATTATATAATAGTGATAAACTATATATATGTATATTGTTTTATTCTGTTATAGACCAGAACAAGGTGAAAATGCTGAAGGTGCAGAAATAAATAATACCACATATCCTGGTGATGGTGCTGATAGTGATCCTGGTGCTTGGGAAGAAAACTTCAAAGAACATCGTGATGCAAAACCATATGGTCCCGAAGCTGTTGCCATGGATTTCAGCTTTCCTGGATCGGAGCATGCTTACGGTGTACCAGAACATGCTGATTCGCTAGCATTACAATCAACTAAATCTACCGATCCATATAGACTGTACAATCTAGATGTATTTGAATATGAAACAAACGAACGTATGGCTTTGTATGGTGCCATCCCTGTTCTTTATGCTCATGGGTAAAGAATCTATTAAATATATAACTTCTAAGAGATTTATGAAAATATATTTATACAAAATTTATTTGCATTAATATATTTTAGAAAGGAAAGATCATCAGGTATTTTCTGGCATAATACAGCAGAAACTTGGATTGACATTTTATCAAGTGCAGACAACAATGTTGTAGAAAGTATTGTTAATTTTGTATCTGGATCTACTAAGAAATCCCAGGTAGATGCTCATTTCATGTCAGAATCTGGAGTGATTGATGTATTCTTCATGTTGGGTCCAAAACCACTTGATGTTTTTAAACAATACATTGTCCTGACTGGCACAGCTCCTTTACCACAGGTATATGAAATAAATAAATTGTTAAAATGAAAATCTTTTCAAGCTATGTTGTAAAAGAAATATTTATCAACCAAAACTTACAGTTTCTCTTAAAACTTGTTTTAGATGTTTACTATTGGATATCATCAATCCCGTTGGAATTACAATGATCAGGATGATGTCGCAACAATCGCTGAAAGTTTTGATACACATGATTTGCCACTGGAAGCTATGTGGCTTGATATTGAATATACCGATAACAAAAAATATTTTACATGGGATTCACGTAAATTCCCAAATCCTCTTGAAATGGTACACAATCTTACTGCCAAAGGCAGAAAATTGATTGTTATTATCGATCCTCATATTAAACGCGACAATAATTACTTTTTACATAATGATGCAACCAGTTTGGACTATTACATCAAAAACAGAGATGGAAAAGATTATGAGGGTTGGTGCTGGCCAGGATCCTCGTCATATTTGGACTTTTTCGATCCAAAAGTTATCGAGTACTATGTTGGCTTGTATAGTTTAGATAAATTTCATGGTACTACTAACGACGTTTATATTTGGAATGATATGAATGAACCAAGTGTGTTTAATGGACCCGAAATAACTGCGCCAAAGGATCTTATCCATCATGGAGGCTGGGAACACAGAGATGTTCACAATATTAATGGACATATGTATATCCGTGCGACATATGAAGCTTTATTCCGTCGGTCGGGCGGGTCCTTAAGACCTTTTATTTTAACGAGATCCTTCTTTGCTGGATCGCAACGCTACGCAACAATGTGGACTGGCGACAATATGGCTGACTGGAGTCACTTGCGCGTAAGTTATCCCATGTGTCTCTCAGTTGCTATATCTGGAATATCGTTCTGCGGTGCCGATGTGGGAGGTTTCTTCAGGAATCCAGATTCCGAGCTGTTCGTTAGATGGTATCAAGCCGCAGCATGGTTACCTTTCTTCCGTCAGCATTCTCATATCGAGACAAAGAGACGCGAGCCATGGACATTCAATGAAGAAACTACTCAAATAGTCCGTGAAGTGCTCAGATTGCGATACTCCTATTTGCCATTATGGTACACGCTCTTTAGAGAGCACGAAGTAAACGGTTTACCCGTTATACGTCCTCTATGGGCGCATTATCCATCAGAATCGGAAACATTTATTATCGATGATCAGTTGCTACTTGGCGATTCTCTACTCGTACGTCCAGTATTTCAATCTGGTGCCACTGAAGTAGCAGTTTATTTCCCAGGAGAAAACAAAGTAACTTGGTATGATATTGATACAATGCAACCTTATCAAAAGGCTGGATACATTAAAATACCAGTAACGATCCACAAGATCCCTGTATTCCAAAGAAGTGGTTCCATCGTTCCACGAAAAATGAGGATACGACGTAGTACAGTTGCTATGAAAAATGATCCCTACACACTAATAGTAATCGCTGATAGTAATGGCAAAGCTAGCGGTAATCTTTATATTGATGATGAAGCCAGCTTTGAATATCGTCATGGAAAGTATTTATATCTAAGAATAATGTTGGACAACAATAAAATAACTTCAACTCTAATAGATAAATTAGCTTCGTATGAGACACAAAGCTGGTTAGAAAGAATAGACATAGTCAATCCACTACAAGGAATTAAGTCTGCCCAATTGGAATCCCACAGTGAGTAATCAAATTTGAGTATGATAGTACAATTTTATAACAAATCTATATTAATAATATATATGTATTATAATTTTTTATAGGTATGGGAAGAGTAACTTTAGAAACTACATATAATCCACATAACAATGTATTAACAATACGTAAACCAGCTGTAAATATGGGGGAAGAATGGACTATTGAATTATTACATTAGGATTATATGATGGACTCATAATCAACTTTCAGTAATCTATATCATAATATCAATTTTCTATTACTATATATGTTTCAGTTATCTGTGATTTGGATAATTATATTTCCTAGAACAATAAAAATACAACTCAAGTATACTATGAGAATAATATAATTATTATTAATTAATAATTATTGCAAAATAATTATCTTTTTTTTTTACAAATTTTTAATATTTGCTTGTAGCATTTACAACATATGTATAATCAAGCAGCATAATAATAGTTAGAAGATGTTTATATAGATGCTATTTTCTGTGTGCAATTTTATTTTCTACAACTTAATTAAAAATATAAAAAATAACATTTCAGAGACTATTGTGGTAAAAAAAGTTAGTATATTTAATTTAGAAACATTATTACACACCACTTCTGAAACATATGTCAAAATCTCTTTTGCCATAATCTCTGTTAAATATTTATCCAATGAATTATTAAATATAGGTTTTGAGTACACTACTTCATAAAATAAGCGACAAATTTAAATAAAAAGTAACTTTTATTTCGTTATATGTGTTCCGTCGGTGCATGTTTATGAGCTAAATATAAAAACACTATTGATGATAATGCCGATACCAAAAAAATAACATCAAACCACCTATGATAAAAATTAAACTGCAATTCTCCTAATACTTGCGTTATTATAATGCGATATTCTGCTGGCATATTCATTCGCATAAGAAGCACAGAAGACACAAAATACATTCCCTGAAAAGAGAGATAGTACACAACATTTTGAATATAAATAACCCAGGAAATCATACACATGATTTATAATTACAAATATATTATCCTTACCATTATTTGAGCAAGTATAAGTACAATAATATTTGATGATTTGCTGCTTGATATAGCATAGAAAAACTGAAACAAGTCAATAGTGAGCGCATTTTTATTAAGACTGATAATGTTGTAATAGAAAATAAAGATTTACGTGTTCTTTAACATACATACATTACTTTACTTATATAATACAGTACTAAAAATGTTTATCATATATAACATGGACACACACACACACATATATATATAGATTATTTTGTAAAAATTTAAAAGAATGAATAAACATGCATGGAACTGCTACATAAGTTGTATGTATTTTATATACCTTTGTAAGAGTTAACAATAATCCACGTATGGACGTTACAACAATACAACCAACAAGATAAAAAGAAATGTGCTGCGACCAGAATGTGACATCGATATTGAAACCAATCCAATGGACTGCAATTTCGATTCCTCTAGTCACAGGATCTTTCTTGCCAACCCGATCAAATACTATATTGATCGTAGACTGTAAATATAATAATTATAAATTATTCGCGATAAAATTATTTAAATTAAAGTTATTAAATAAATGCACTTACAATAAATATTTTCCAAGTGCAGTATAAAGAGAAGAAATAACCCAGAAAATTAAAATATTTTCCTTGCCAAGTGGCAGCCCATTTTAAACGTTCTCTTGCATTTTGTATATCATGCGCTTCCAAAAATAATTGTCGTGATAACTCTTCTAAAGCAGTAACTTCGACTTGTAATTGTTTGATAGCTATAAAGCAATATGTATCGTCGTTAAGATACATAACATATTCATAATTTCTATGTAAAATTAAAGAGAATAAGAATATTTACTTTCTTGGTTTCCTTTTGTACCACCCAATGGATTTAACATCCCCCATAATCGAGATCGAGTTTCAGTTTGCCCAACGGCTTCGCCTTTTTTAGCTAATGCTATTCTTTTTTTTTTCGCGATAATCATGTCCATAGTTTGTAGCAATCGTTTTTCTATAGACTGCACGTCCGCATAAGAAACCGGACGCATAAAATAAGCCATTGAAGTGTACGGATAATTTACAGCACCGAAACCCGAGAGTAGAGCCATTACTGTGACGCCAATAACTCCTATTCGACTGACGCCTTGTTCTATAGACAGCAATCCTTTCTTGGGGCTTAATATGGGAAAAGGATCACCCACTTTCCAAAATAAGTAGAGATAGAAAAGATATATGATAACTGTCAGTGGCCGTATTAGATTCAGTCTTACTGTGTACAAATCAGAAACATTTATCAAATTTTATAAAACTAAATAGTAATAAAAAGAAAACTGTTTATAACAACAATTATATACCAAATCTGATATTGCTGATGATAAAATATGCTATATAAAATGGTATCAGAACTATCACCATAAATAGAAGCATATAAAGGCCAACGTTCCAATGAAAATATCTAGAACTGAAGAAAGCGCAATATATTGTACCTTAAATAATAAAATGTGCTTTTATTTCTTACCTTGAGTCAAGCACCCCTGCTATTTCGAAAATAATTAATTCAAACATGGTGCACGACAATGAAAAGGTTGTCGAAAAAATTAGTTGCACTAGTCTATGATGAACTTCATAATCCCTGAATAATTTCTTCACAAAGAATACCCATCCTCCTAAGAAGAAAATTACCTGGAATATGAAAGATAATCAATAGAAATTATCTGTCACATAGAAAAGATTGTCTATGTATGAAATATATTTTTGTCAAAATAAATAGGAACATACAATTATATGGAAGAGATTCAATATTTTACTAAATAAACTGCAACATTTTACAATATGAAATTTATTGTAATATTCTCAAATATATACATTTTATAATTTAGTTACAGTTTCATAAATATATCACATGCAAAGAGATCCATAGATATTAATACTCCACAAGGAATTACTGCCACAGTTTTAATATTGCAAAAAACTAAAATATAAAAAATATTGAAACTTGTCGACATCAAATTTTATATATACATTAAACTTTACATTAAACATTGTTAAAATAGCAAAATAAACCATTTTCACACAATATTGTGAGATACACTTATAGAGCATCATACTCTCTTTATAACCTTAATCACAGTTCAGGAAGTATCGATAAAACTGATTTTCGTAGTGGAAACAAATTTCCACCTGTGTTATGAGAATCACGAAAGTGTCCTCGATGAAACCCATCTTTCGCTGTCACGATTTTCACTTTGCATCGCAAAGTTTGACCGGTTATGATTAGTATATTTGACAGGATGACAGGACGCAGGCAATTTTAAACACGATAGCATAAAGATCTATCCGAATGAATTCGTACAGTCATACAATACTAACTATAAAGAAACTACGACCAATCACGTATCTAATATTCAGGATGTAACAATATGGCATTCTTCATTTTAGGTTTGTGATTGGTTCATCTACTTGTACATACATTTTCTGTGGCTATGTAATTTCATCTAAATAGATCTTTAAGTTGCCACTTGTTTTACTGTGTTCTGATTAGTGGTTCTGATACAGATTTTGCCAGCACTACAAAAATTATTCTTTTATAAATGACATATTGCCAGTTATTAAAACGGGAGGGAGCATACGAAAGCAATATGTCTGATGTTAATCATATATTTTTTTTTTAATTCGATTTTTTGTGTTGTTTTGTTCAATTTTTGATGAGTAATATATAAAATAATGTGTAGTTAAAAAAATAAATGTTGTCTGTTTTTTGAGCTCATTATGCAATCGGCGAAAAATGTTCTAGATCTATATGAACATTGTTTTGATAATAAAAGTTGATATAAAATAAATAAAATATATAAAAATGTGTTTAAAAATTTGAATATATATCGTAAGGCGACACATTTGAATATATTTCGATGCTTTTTTTGTAATACACAAATTTGCATATTCGCAAATTGCTAACAATAAATAAAAGCTGTAGCTTATGGAATGCGATTATTTGTACATACAAACACACACAACAAATGCACGCACACGTAATTATCATCATTTGCAAGTTTATTGCACTTTGCATGTCGTGGTGGCCGCGTTATCTCGACGATAATTTATGATACACTGCTTATCTGAAACTTTAACATTTTCTTCGCGTTAGTGAATCAAGCGAGTCTGGATACGAACGATCGTATTTGTACATGCATGTCCGTTTTTCTTTTCTGCGAAGATCGTGGCATTAAGTGCAAAGATACAATATGTGACTTATAAGTGAGTTGTGAAATTGATTAAGGAATATTGCATTTTGGAAATTTTAGTTTCGTTGAAATTTTAATTTTTGTCAAAAAACATGTGGCTATATGATTTTATTTTGTGTGTGTGTGAGTCTATGACTTTTATAACATTGATATCTTAAATAGGAAAAAAATACACATCAATTTATTATAATATATATATGTTGCTCTTTGCAACTTGTTTTTCATATTGCTTTTTTTCTAATTGTATCATAAAGTCTGTAATCGCATTAATTGCAATATTCATGGAAAAAAACATATTGTATCACATTTAAAGAATCATATATAATCTTTTTGTTATATACATTTTATTTAAAATTTTTATATCAAAACATTACACCTTTATATCCAGAAATATAGCTTTACTTAAAACTCATGCGCAATTTAAATATATAATATAAAGGAAATAGATTATAATGAAGAGTATCTTGTATATGTTGAGATAAAGAAATGACAATGGAAACTAGAAAATAAATTCTAAAAAATCCGTTGATATGATGATGTACATATATAATAAAATAGATACATTATAGATTTTCTTTTTAATGTCATTCTTGCACATACACAATTTACAGTTTAATAAAAAATTTAAAAGAAAGTTAATGCAGAATATAAAAGTTAACATGGTATAATATAAAAAATAATGCTTGTCCAGAATCGATAAATTTGAGATCAGTGTGTAAAATTGCAAATATATAAGGAAAGAATATAAAAGATGCCAGGTACTTTGACATATCCGATCTATGCTGGCGTTGATTCACTCCCTCCTAGAAGACGCGCTTATACCTGGAATGCACAACATCGTTCTGCATCACGTGTAACAGAAGTTAATGCGCAGCTTGGTCGAGTATCGTTATCAGGGCCTTCGGTAAGACATATTAACATGTATGTGAAACTAAAAAAGTTTTAAAATCTTTAAAAAGTTTCTTATGTAGCTCGTAGCGCATAATTTCTTCAGATAATATTTGGCATCAAGATTGTCAAAGTTTTGATACTGTAATCAGTACCAAACGCTTCTGCACTATGAAAAAAAAATCATATTAAAAAAACATAGAAAAAGTTTTGTGCAAATCTTGAAATTGTCTTAAATGACTTTCTACGTACTTGTATAATAGTATGTACTAGTCATAAAATTTTCAAACTGCATCAGAAAGAGAGAGAGAGAGAGAGAGATTGCAAAGAGAAAGAGAGAGAGAAAGAGAGATTGCAAAGTTAAGTTTTATAATTTTATCTCAAGAACGCGTCTACATTATTTCCACTTTAGAATACATTATAAATTCTACAGTGCAAAAACATATGTGTGTATATAATATGTGTGTGATAAAATGTATTTATAGACTTTCATTAAGATTTTTTTCTTATTTTCTAGTGTCGTAATTCTTTGTATTATGATGCGATATGCGAGAACTATTATGCGAAAGCATATGAAAGGTTTCCTAATCCTTAACTAGTAAGCTATGTAGAGTTGGTTTGATATTTAAAATATGTCTTGTCAAATTTGCAGAGGCTTGAAGCAGATGTTATATAAACCAATCGCAAAGATATCTTTCATATGACTATTGCACAATTTTCATTGTTCTAATCACAATCTTCAAAATTAAGTCTTGTCATGATACTAACAAAATAAGATAACAATAACGTAAGATAATGAATTTTTACAAAAATTTTTTATATGTGGCACTAAAATATTGAGTGAAGTCGTATTTATCTCGAAATATTAAACCAAAATATTTTATATATATTTCTACTATTATTAAAATATTTTTAGAACAATTTTTTATATTTTGTATTGGCAAATAAAATATTATTTTTTATTTTAATACGGAATATATTTTTGCATCAGTTGCATATTAAATTACAATTAATTAATATTGGTTTATAATACAAGATGTAATGTATACGAGAACGCAAAGAATTTATTTATGCTTTATCGCATCTTATTTTTTTTCGAATTTTTTGCAAAATTTTCATATTTTACTATTTATCGCTTTGTCAATAAAGAATTTCTCGATTGGAAATGAAAGGGATTATATAGCGGAGGTTTAACACGTAAGATAATAGTAATTTTCACGTGATTTTTTATATTTATTTAATCATGAAATATGTGCAATCGGATAGATTCGCCGCTTTTTGAATATTTAAAAGGAAGAGCTAGCCATCTTTGTACCCGGAAGCGAATATGTCACATCCGTCTCGGTCGCGCAATAGTCGCGGAGAGGGGTTAACACACAAAATACATAGGTTTCTTGATGGCACATAAGAAACTGTGAGGCCTGTTAAATTGTATAAGAAGGAGCGGTCGCGGCGATTAGATACCAACCGCGAGCACACGAAACGTTAATGGCAGAGGAACATGTTTATGGTTACAATCCGACGGTCGGGGTCGATGGCGATTCCGTACGTAACTCTACTTTGACAGTTTGACAAGTACAGGTTGGGTTTTCTGGCTGATAAAGGCGCACCGAGAGTTACTTTTGCAGTTATTTATTTTCCTACGGTATTTCTTGCGAAAAACGGAGTTGTCCTCGCGATGTACATCGTGCATTTTCACCAACGGTGTATATCATGGAGTGACGATGACAACAATCTGTCCATATCATATCGAAAAAGATTATCAATGTCAATTTTATATTACACTCATCTACAATGGAGCAGTATTTTACCTGCGTTCTTTGACACGTGTCCTTTGCACGGTTGAATCAGTTTCATTATCTATTATTTCAATATGTCAATATTTTTTATTTCTATAATGAACAACATTGATTTTTCAAATAAATTTCTACTATAATTGTCTGGAGACATATCTTGTGTAATGTAATAATGCAACATTTCAAGAAGAATCTTGTCTATCATTATGATAATGTCAGCCTGAAAGATATCCTGAAAGATATCTGATAATTTGTAATATATTTGTACAATTAAAGTTTGTAATTTTATAATTTAGTGCTTTGAATAGCTATATATAGAAATATTTTCGGAAAAAAAATTGCAGATGCCAAATATGTTGTAACATATTTTTATTAATATTATAAAAAGTTTCTTGCATATTATTTTTATTATTGTCACATCTTGTTCATAATAAAGCACAGATCTGGTGTATTTGATGATTTTTATTTATATTATAGGGAGACGACACAACAAGCAAGTTGAGATTAAAAGTAATTGCTGGGCATCATTTAGCTAAGAAAGATATTTTTGGTGCAAGTGATCCCTATGTACGCGTTGATTTGAATACGATAAATGGCGATCAGACAGTAGATTCTGCACTTACAAGAACTAAGAAGAAAACATTGAATCCTGTCTGGGAAGAAGAATTTATATTTAGAGTTAGTAAAGTTTATGAAAAGCACAATATATAAATTCCTAAAATATTTTTGTATTATTTTTAATTTATATATACAATATATTATTACAAATAACATAACTTTTTTTTATTAGGTTAAACCAGTAGAACACAAATTGGTCTTACAAGTTTTCGATGAAAATAGATTGACAAGAGATGATTTTCTTGGTATGGTAGAATTAACATTGATTAATTTACCAAAGGAACAAGAAGGACGCGCTATTCCTGCTAGAAATTATGTACTTCGTCCACGTAGGTAAGTATCTTTAATACCTTTTTGCTTCAAGCTACATATATTCTTCAACAATTAATTTAATACATTATACATTTTGATCTAATTTACATTATTTATATTTAATCGCAATTTAAGTTAAAATTACATAAATTCAAAATATGTTATAGCTGGTAATCAGTTAGCACATGTACATAAATAACGCATAAATAAGCACAATAAAGCATAAAACAAATCATATTTTATTAATTACTTGAATTAATTAAAATTTTAATTTGCGATTTAATTTGGATTTATTATATAATTAAAAATATGCAATTTTTATATATATTACATTAATATTATTTCATTGAAATTTGTTTGCTTTGTACTTTTTTATTTGCGAATGCAAAATGAATAACTTATGAGGATATGGCTAGTAATCATTCCAGTCAGCGGTCGCGAGTTAAGGGAACATTGGAACTGTATCATGCATACATTTCCGACTCATCTAGTATTGAAAATGACAATGGAGATGTGTCAGATTCGGGAGGATGGGAATTAGTACAGCCAGAAAATAACACTCCAGTAGAACAAGCTGCAGATGTATGTACCAATCTATCGTTATATTAAATTTGTTGCAGTAAATTATATGCAACATCTAAAAATAATATAATTTTTATGTAAATACACATTTTTTAATGATTTAAAATACTTTTGTATGTATATAGATTACAATGGTTAATAGGCCATTACCACCAGGATGGGAAGAAAGACAGGATGCAAATGGTCGTACATACTATGTTAATCATATAGCGCGTTTTACACAATGGGAACGGCCAGAACCGTATGTAACAGTGTTTATTTGATATCATTTGATTTTTTTGAAATATTATGTCTAAACTTCGAAATATTGCCTTATTTTAAACAGGGATACAACAGCAACGAGTGGAATTGTTGAACAACGTAATTTGGATACAGCGGCTACTGAATTTCAACGACGATTCCACATTAGTGCTGATGATGAAGGAAGACATAGAAATTCGGTAGTAAATCAGGTAAGTTATATTTAAATATATAATACAATATTTTTACATTACGATTCTATATTACAATTCTAAGCTGCTATCTGCATAAACTTTCACGACATATATCTTCAATAAAAGATTAGAAAATAATATACATTAATTTTTTATATACATAGAAAATCATTATTAAATAATAACTATAAAAGAATTGTTCACATTGAATCCATTTAAATAATCATGCTCTCTTCCGAATAAGATCTAGTTAAGACTACACTATATTGCTCCATTATGTTAGGACATTACATATATTATATTTATGTTTTAGAAAATTTTCGAGTTTATTAGATTGCAAATGAATAAACATAAATTATATGTTTTTTTATATATTTCTATATAATTTTACATTTCTTCATACTTTTACTAACTGCGTAGTAGATACTAATTCTCTGCTTTCAAATCTCCATGTTGACAAAAACATTATTCTTTTTTTGTATTGTATTCATATTTCATATAAGATATACATGTGTTCATACGCACACATGCACAAAATATCTTAATATATGTGTATTTAAATAATATAAAATATTTGTCGTCATTTGTAAATGTACTATATTTTATAAAATGCGTGCAAGCATAAGATGATTCTTAAACACGATTCAGTAGTGCATTTGTAAAGGAACCCAAACATTGCTGCTATTTGATAAATTAGATTTTTTACAAAATTATTTTATTTTATTATATATATAAATATTTGGTTATAATGTTGGCAAGAACTCTTAGACTTAACACTCATTTTAATATGCATTCAGATGTATGCAACATTTACTTGTGCATAATGATATTCTTTATTGCATATTTCTCTCGATGTAAGAATATGTTTAGCAAATAATGTAGTAAATAGATATATACTCTCTAATTACACACAAATTAGTAAATACCAATGATTTAGTATTAAATATTAATCATTTTAATTATTAAGAAGCAATTAATTTTCTACTTTTAATATGTTTTTAATATGGTTCAATTTGTTACGCATGTATATATAAAATTTCAAAATTAGTATATTTATATAATTTGTATCAATTAGCATGCAGTATGTAGAAATTTGTGCATGTGTGTGTAAGGATGGTGAAGTTCTACGCGAGGATGACGATGAAGATTCGGAAGCAAGAAATTGTGAGGGTGGGGATCATAGGGGAGGGGGTATTGGGGATACTTCTTCAGACTCTGGACGTTCTGTTGATCAACGTGGCTACCTTAGCGAATCTGAAGAGCAGGTATTAATATATACAAAGTTGTTATGTTCATTTTTTGTTGAATATAACGCTTAGCATATATATATATATATATATATTTACATTTATTTGCTTCTTATAAAGTGTATAATAGCATATGTACGTTTTATTTTATGCATCACTTTGGTCTGACATATTCGATACTGATATAGCTAACAATAAGCTACATAAATTACACAAAAACATGTATTATATATTCTAATTTCTTTTATAATTGCTTTTATATAGTGTTAAGATATATTTAAATATAGAAATATATATCTAAAAAATCTAAAATTTTAAGAAATTCTACAATTTACAATTTAAATATAGCAATAGGTGAAATTTATAATTTTTAAATTTTTCTTTTTTTTTTACATAGTTGATTGAATATGAATATTGTAAAAATAAAATATTAACTGCAAAAGGCTTTTATTTTTCACACAAATATTCTTTTAGTCTGTTCTATGTATTATTGCAATTAAATTACAATTTAATATTTCTAGCATGCTATGTAAAAGTTTTTATAATTTATATATTTTTAAAACTTTTTGTGTAAAAGTTTCTTTTTTTTTTTGTATTTATAAAAGTTGGGACATGAGTTTTTCTCGTCATATATTTATCATAAACTATATACAATAGCAAAAATATGTTTTAGCAATTCAATTCTGCATTTAAAAGTATATTCTTGCGAGATTGTAATATATACACTAGTTTGTTGTATTATAATAAATGCACATATTAATTTTGTTTTATGTATCTATTTTATTGAAATTTGTGTAATATGCAAATATTTTTATCTTATATTTACAGACTGATGATAATGTTGATAGTCCAGCTGGTTCAAGACGTTCATCAGAACAGGTATAATCTCTCTCAATGTCTATTATATACATTTCATTAAGTCATTTACAGTATTATATAATATATATATATATATATATATTCAATTGTTATCTGTTATTCTATTGTAAAAACTTTAGAGTGAAAGTCCCAAACCTATTCTTCCCATGTCCAATGACGAAGGATTGCCACCTGGATGGGGCATGCAAGTAGCACCTAATGGTAGAATATTTTTTATTGATCATAATGAGAGGACAACAACTTGGATTGATCCTAGAACAGGGAGACCAAGTTCTATACCTAATCATATTGCACCGTCGACGGCACCGAGAAGTGATATAGATCAGTTAGGACCGCTTCCAGAAGGTTGGGAGGAAAGAATCCATACTGATGGACGAATTTTCTTCATAGATCATAGTATGTGTTTATATAGTTTTTTTTTTTATAAATCAAAGTTTTGAATTAAGTGATGATAATATCACACTTCGGCATCTATTTATTCTTTTTTTTTTTTTATAGATACAAGGACAACACAATGGGAAGACCCACGTATGTCTAATCCTCAAATTGCTGGCCCAGTACGTGATTACAAATATTTTAAATACGAACCTTTTACCTATAAAATACAATATATGTTTATTTATAGTTGAAATATTGACAAACACTTTTACATTTTTCAGGCTGTACCGTATTCTAGGGATTACAAGCGTAAATATGAATATCTAAAATCACAATTAAGAAAGCCTGTATGTATATAGATGCGTTTATCTTATATAATTTTAATCAAGCATAGATGTGATTATTATATATATAACATTTCTTATTACAGAATAATGTTCCTAATAAGTTTGAGATAAAAGTCGGACGGAACAATATTTTGGAAGATTCATATCGTATTATAAGTTCTGTTAATCGAGTCGATATTCTAAAGACAAAACTGTGGGTAGAATTTGAAGGTGAAATAGGCTTAGATTATGGTGGCCTTGCAAGAGAATGGTTCTTCTTATTGTCTAAGGAAATGTTTAATCCATACTATGGACTTTTTGAATACTCTGCAACGTAAGTATAAAAATACTGCTTTTTTTGCTTGTAATTTATGAATATAAGACAAAAATAACAATATTTTTTTGGTTAATCTTAGAGATAATTATACGCTTCAAATTAATCCCTGTTCTGGTGTATGTAATGAGGAGCATTTGAATTACTTTAAATTTATTGGACGTATAGCAGGGATGGCTGTTTATCATGGCAAGCTTTTGGATGGTAAGAGAAAAGAGTAATAACAATTTGTATTTTGTTTTATTCCAAAAACGGACAGAACTTTCCGGTAGACCTAATACTAAAATACACACACAATATATATAAAAGATATATAATTATATTTCTGCTTTTCTTGTTTTAGCTTTCTTTATTCGACCATTTTACAAGATGATGTTGGGTAAACCAATTGATCTGAAAGACATGGAAAGTGTTGATTCAGAATATTATAATTCTCTTCTATGGATTAAAGAGAATGATCCCAGTGAGTTAGAACTCACTTTCTGTCTGGACGAAGAAAGTTTTGGCCATACTTCTCAAAGAGAATTAAAGCCAGATGGTGCTAATATTCCTTTAACTGATGAAAATAAGGATGAATATATAAGTTTAGTCATACAATGGCGATTTGTATCTCGTGTGCAAGAACAAATGAATGCTTTTTTGGAAGGGTTTAATGCTCTTATACCATCAACATTGGTGAAAATATTTGATGAACATGAACTAGAGCTGTTGATGTGTGGTATACAGCATATTGATGTGAAAGACTGGAAACAAAATACTTTATATAAAGGAGACTATCACGCAAATCACATTGTTGTGCAATGGTTTTGGAGAGTTGTTCTGTCATTTAGTAATGAAATGCGTTCTAGATTGTTACAATTTGTGACTGGCACATCACGTGTGCCGATGAATGGATTCAAAGAACTTTATGGTAGTAATGGACCGCAATTATTTACAATTGAGAGATGGGGTACACCAGAAAATTATCCAAGAGCTCATACTTGGTGAGTCTTTGCTATATTCATGCATTTCATTTAAAGTTGTTTTTAATTAGCTTTAAGTAATGTTACATATATATTTTATCTATTTTATCCATTCTATATTTTAAGAGAGTATCATAAAGTATATTTTCTAATTTTGACTATTATTATCATAGTAATTTCTTACATATAAATTTATCATTACAATAATTATATAGCAAATTATATATACGATTTATATATTGCAATGTATAAATTGTTTCAGTTTTAATCGTATTGACCTTCCTCCATATAAAAGTTATCAACAACTCAGGGATAAGCTAGTTAAAGCTATTGAAGGTTCTCAAGGCTTCGCTGGAGTCGACTAGCACGAAATACCTTTATTCATGATGATATCTGTAATATAATGTATATATTACATATATATCTATATAGGTACACAGAGAAGTATATCTGTCCTATAACATGATTATCTCTATTTAAAAGTTCTTGCACTTTAAGAATTTAGTTGTCCTGTAATTATGAGCGACAACATTAAAACATTGGGAATAATATGTAAAAAATATAAATTGTTTAATTATTCTAAATAAGTTCAATCATTATATGTATAATAACTTCATATAATAACTTCAAGTCTTTCAATATATCGAACTTTAAACAGAAAAGAGATACCCATTATATTTAATAAAAAATATTTGTTTAATTTCTGATATGCAATTGTATAACTAATCTACTTTTACAGATATGCCATATTTTTACTATTTCAACTTTAGGATTTCTTAAGAGAAGTGATTTGGCTGCTATAACAATGTGATATTATGATATTGATTTATTAATTGATTGTTCTCATTTGTTAATAATGCTAAAGCGTTGTTATATGAAATATGATTTTTAGAAAAAATTATATAACACCAAACTATGATAAATTATTCTAAAATGTCATACTAATTGTATGAAAACAATCAATGCTAGTCTGTGACTTGAAGATGAAAGAACAAATGCTCTATATATCTGTACTCATATGCATTCTTTTTTTTTCACTTTTACATGATATTAATATGATATAATGTTGTCGTGCTCAAAAAATTGCACTTAAGATTTTGCACTTGAGAAATTTTGGTAAAAAAAATCGCTTAACTTTTACTTAACTTTTAAAGAATTTAACCTATAGTTTTATATCACATCAAAAATATTTAAAAATATAATTGTTATTTTATAAAGTATACAGCTATCAAACATATATAATATATATTGTGGATGTTGAGATATTACACTTCATAATTTTAATTATATTTTTATGGCACATCAAATACTACTTTTCTTTTTTTCAACTTTAATAGTATGCAAACATTTATATAATACTTATCTAAATTGTTTGTCTTTTGTGAAAATATAGGTAAAACACACACACACACACACGCACACATATATATATATATATATATTGTCCCACCACCTCCGTACAATAACGTATTGTAGGGATAAAACAGAGTCAAAAATTGAAATACAAACATTTTGAAGCTGTATATAAGAAAATAAATTTATATGTTCTTCATATTAACACATAAAACAATGCAGGATTTTAAGCATACTAAACTTATTTGTAAAATAAATATTTTGATAATTATTAGGAAATTAAATGATTAAAATTTAATTTAAGGACTAATTAAATTGATTACAAATTATATCGTTAATCTTCTTCTTGCTTGTTTTTCTAAATTCAATAATGATTTAAAAATATATATTGCAAGTGCTTAAATAGCATAGTTGTACAGTTTATTAAGTGAAGGAACACATACATTAATTATGAAATTGTTTCTTAAAAGTGTAATCATTCGTATATGTTGTCAATATTCTGGTATAACAACACTCAAAATAATTTCGAAAATAATTAAATTTGCTTTTTTTTTTTTAATCGAAAATGAAATTGATGTCAAATACGAATGCCTATCTTGTATCATATAACATTTATTCACAAAAATAATATACATTCTGAAGAACACAGAGTTGATATAACATTCCATCCTATTTGTACAGCTTATTTTATTGTAGACACACATGGATACGTCCCATTAGATAATAAATAACATTGTCATGGTAGAAATTTTGTGGCCTTAAATTCTGGTTATGAAATTTCTTATTTGAATAAGTCTCTCGTTCGTATAATCTTAGATTTTTATGATAATTAAATGCGCTAATTATTCGCTGATAAATTAATATCCTTTTATACTCTTTCATCTTCATATTAGATTCACAAAAACATATATGTATTAGCTTACATTTTTAATATGTTAGTATTTTTCTTAGCTGGGAAATTACAAGCTTAATTCAGTGTAATCTAATATGTTATGAAGTGTGAGTAAAACTTCGAGCTCATTATTGAAGCAACAAACAACTAATGCGTAATCCAATCTTTATAAATTAAAATGAAGATAGGATATAAATGTCATTATGTGCGCGTGCAGTACGATGTTCTCTAAGTCTGCCTTTCAAAGCTGTTTTCTTTCTCTTTATATTAGTTTTCAATCTATTTTTTAAAATATAGAATCTTTCTCGAGTAGATCTTTTGTTCTGGTAATGAGATTAATTTTATTTGTTTAAAAATAATATTATTTAACATATATCATATGAAATTTTCTTATAATTTGCAAACAGTATAGTCAAGCAATATACATAACGTATATAATCAATGGACTTACAGAACATTGTCACGGTATAATGCAAACGATGCGAGAGACTCGAACATTTTTGTAATTAAGTATAAGTATATGCTCTACATAAATTGTAGTTACTTGTATTATATTCTTCTTATATAAAAAGTTATAAATACAAAAAAGCATTAATGATAAGATATCTAATAAATTTAATAGTCGCGTTTAGTATTCTATGTACCGCATAAACCTTTTTACAGAAACCAGCGCGTTAAAGTTGTATCTACCTGTAAAAATTGTGACGATATATCAAAAAAGAAGGTTTAAAAATGTAGGTATTATCACAGATAGACGTTTTGTTTAAAAATGACGGCATTTATGCTTCATCATAAATATTTTTAATCCGTGAAACTTAATGCCTTACAATAATTATATCACGCATTACAACATATCTACTTAATGTTTACATCATTATTTACCGATGTATTGAGCTTACTGCTGCGTCAGATAGCTATTATTTGTCTATAAACACTTAAAGAGCGTGTTTTTATCTATATGTCAATTATCTAGACGTCTACCAACGTCTTATTTAATTTACAAAGACAGAAAGAGACTTAATTGTTTTTAAGCTAGCTCAATGTGGTACACACACGTTTTATTTACTTACGCCTGCATGAACTGAATGAAATGCGTGACTTAATTATGTTGTATCCTATTAATTCGTATGTAAATATAACAAAAAATATATACAAATACGTTGTAATATATATATATGTATAAAAAAACGAGCGCTTCTATATCGCAGTTGCAACGAGGAATACGTAAAAAAATATGCTTATCGTGCTATATCCTTGCGTTACGATTATTAATTATTATACTAACGAAATGGTGGATTTTCAATCATAAATTTTAAACATTAATATTATATTTAATGAAATTAATATTACGAAACAAATTATGTTCTTATATAATATTGTGGAAAACCAGACACTATATATGCAAATAAATTATATTAAAAAGTTGACTATTAGGACGTAATTCCTGATTCTTATCGCATAGATGATACAATAGAACCTATGGATACAAGAGAATTTATTTTAATCTCTATCCGATTTATATTTTAACTTTCTACTTTTTCAATGCAACTTTCGAGTGATTTATCAGTTTCAATATTGATTTGCTTCCTCTTCTGTTCTTTATTTGCTATTTAATAATTATTGTCTGTAATCTTGAAATTATAAACTTATAGAAATCTATTTTTAAGTTTCATAAAGATTCAGTAAATATCTTGTTTAATTTATTTTTGCATATTGTAAATTTTTTAAAGCGTCCAAAGAATAAAGCTATAAAAACGCAAAATACTATCTTTTTGTTTTAAATTATTACTATCAATAAATTTAGTCAACTAGTCAACAAAGCTTTATCGTAAAGTTTATGAATAATTAAAGAGGAAATAGTAGTTTAGTAATATATTTAATTCAGGATATGTGGATTAGCTCTTACTCATACATTAATATTTCATTAGTTCCAACATCATTAATCCACATTTTTTTCTTTTACGTTCTTCAAAATTGACTGTGATCCCATTTGGAGACCGGAATAATCGTTATGTAATAATTAATATAGATTTTAAATAAATTATTATTTCATTACTTTTATATCCGATATACCGCCGAAACAGAGAGAGCGATCCATATTCAAATATGCCGCCAGATGCCAAGTTACCGAGTACGCCGACGCGCTGCGGGATGGCGCTAGTCGCGAGCACATCCGCAGAATCAAAAAAGACAGTTGGGAAGTGTAACATCACACATCGATTCGGCGGCCCGCGTCGAGCCCGAAAAAAAACTTTCCTTCTCCGTGTTTCCTGGATCCTGGCCGTGTCCGGTCGCGACAAAGCCCGGCGTCTAACGTTAACTCGCGCGTACGCGTGTGGTGCGGTGAATCTAAGTGACTCTCTCTCTCTCTCTCTCCCTTGTTCGGCGAACGTATACGCGTTACGCCGATCGAAACGTGACTGTCCCTCGATTCATACGTGGTGGTTCCTGTCACGGCATAGCGGCAGTACCAGTAACAGAAGCAGTAGCGGCAATAGCCCTCTCGTTCAACCCCCGTCACCCGAAGACCGCGTCGCCGACACCGAGGGAGGGAAACTCGGCGCGCTGATAACGGTCGCGGCGGAGGTCACTGCATTGCGGTGAGTACGTCGAACTCTATAATACTCGTACATACTTCGGTTTTTCTCTTGTACGTTTTTATATATATGCGTCATCGCGCGACGACGGCGATTCTATCTCGGCGGAATCTCGTCGCGGGGATGAGATTTTTCGCTCCCTCGCGTCGCGAGCGAACATCACCCGCCGTCCGTCCGGGGTTCATTACCCTTCGGCGACGAGTTATATGCGATGTACATACGCGAACACCGCACTCGGCGGCGGTGGCGGTGAGTGGTGAGTTTCCCATTTCGGTGGTTCTCTCGAATGCGCGGGTGCCTCTGCAGAATTTTCGAATACCCCGCGATAGACGATTAAGGAGTCATCGTTCGGGATGATCGTGAGCTGTCATGGAGAGTTCTTTGCGTACGTTCGCGCAATTCCTCGCGATCGATTGATATTTTGAGTTTCGGAGTTTTGGAGTTGTGGACAATGACACGCACACATTAAAGATCTTGTCGCGTTCTTTAATATAAAAAATACGGCATAATTCTTCTATTACAGCTATGATGTTTATACTCCGTAAGCAATATTAGCGAAGTTATATATTACTTTGTGAACGCATTTTATGCATGCATTAAAAAAAGGGAATAGAGAGAAAACGCGAAGAAGAATTTTATAAATAATAAAGTAATCTTTTTTAATTCAGCTATAATGTATGACATATATATAAATATATAAATATAAATGTATATGTACAGATGTGACTGCAGATATTTTCGTTTTATTTATTATTTCAAAATTTAGTCGCTATTTAATTAAAATGCATATTAAAGTTTGCTTCTCTCTCTTATTTTATTAATAAGATATATTAAGATTTATTCAAAATTATCTCTCTCACCCGTATATAAACTTAATGAAAATTGTTCTATCGTTTATAAAATAATCGGATATCTTTTACGCAAATTAAAATTTTATTGCGTTGTTTGAAATAAACTGTTATAAAATTTTTCATAACAATATAAACAATTTTGTTATTTTATTAAAAAGTATTAATTATATTTTTCACTTATCAGTTATACACTTTTCAGAATTTAGGTCAAATGGCATTCTCTTTATACCTACACTAAGAATTTAAATCATTTTACACCATCGTAATGTTAATCTGAAATTGCAGTTATACTAAATCGTTAGATATTGCTACGATTATTATTATTACAATATTGATTGTATTAACCTGTTAAACCAAATCGTATGACGCATTGTAATGTTATTGAGCAAGATTGTACTGAGATTGTTATCGTTATCAAAACATTATTCATTTAATCAATCTATGTATAAAAAAATATGCATAAAATCCATACAGAAATAATTTTTCAATAGATTAATAATTAACATAATCAATCATTGTCCACAACTAATCGTTTTTATTTTTTACGATATTATGTTAAAACTACATTTAACATTTATTACGTGGCATTTCTCTATTCGACAGTTTTCATTCTTATAAAATAATATCCGAGAGAAATTCTTCAGCGTTATTATATTAATTACATCGAGTGTTGGCATATTTATATTACGTCAATACTATCGTCTGACAAGTATCGTATAGCAATGAATGCCAGATAAAAGTCTGACCTATAGTATTTCCTTCCTGATATCTGTACTACTAATTAATATAATGTAATAATGTGTCACACCTGGTCGATCTATATGTTTCTCATTTTATTTTCGAGTCATTAATCTTGAAATACATAAAAGAAATATCAGAGAAATGCATTAGATTAGAGTGTGTGTAATAGTAACAGTTTTGTTTTGACATTGACTCGTCGCCGGCCAGCCGGCGCGGTAGACGTCTCGCGTCTATTTTTTGTTCAACTCACGCAGTAAACTCGCGTTTATCTCACGTTACGTCTCGGCGTCGCACCGATATCTCTCCGTATTTTTTTTTTTTCTTCCGTTTTCCCGTCGAGAGTATACACATATCAAGACGTAGAGTGACATAGAGTTTTGAATTAATTATTTAAAATTTTTTCTACATTTGTACGAGAGATGTATTAAAGTTCTTCGCACATTCTATTAATAATATGCGTTAAGATTTATTCAATATTATTCAATGGCGGACAATTGCCGTGGACCGTTAAAGCTTGATTGGAGTCTTCGTATTTTTGTACATATGATCATCGTATGTTATTTTTCAAATCATTTATTAAGGCGTGTTATTTTTTTTTATCATCATTCTTTTATGTTTTGCATGCAATTTAATGTTTAAAATAGGTTTTTGGATCATTTGACAATAATCAGTTATTTCGATTTTATTATTGAATTATTTAAATTTGCGGTTGTATGATGCGATATATGATTCGCATCGTGCATCAAATGAAAAATGCAATAAACCAGCCGAAGATTGAATAGAATAGCAAAATTCCAATTTGTTCAATATCCTCTAATATACAATACTTCAATTTTTTCGATATTAAATTAGTAGTACAGTTATATCTTGTAGTTTATATTGTACATCGCAATGACTTCATATCTCGCTACGTCATAGCGATCGCACGTTCTATATACATTTGTCACGATTTTCTCTACATTTTCCATTAGTTAAAAATTTTTAATTATATCCCGATTAGCGCAAGGCAATTAAAATTTGATATTTTATGTCTTCGCGAAACATGCATATCGAGGGTAATAAATATTATTATCACTCTCAATAACATCCTTATAATCAATAACATACCTTGTATAACCTATTTGCTCGAAATCTTCGGTACTTTACGAAAAGGTTTGTATTATCACAATTTCGGGTTTAGTCACAGAGAATCTTCAATGGGTAAAACGTGACATTCACAATGCCACTGAAACGCGCACGCGTGGTTGTGCAAGACGGTCCTTTGATGGCGATAAAATGAGGAGAAAACGTTGCTCGTAAATATCCGATGATGCACATCGCAAAATTATGTCTTCGGACGAATCACATTCCACAATCGGGAAATGCCGATGGTGTCGTTGTGTACGTCACGACAGTCTAATACACCTGCAGCATCCATTCATCCCCTCGCATTCGCATCCTCGAACGCACGTTTCTGTATTTTAATCTAAATTCTTGTTTAGTTCGGCGTCTCTATTTTTTTTTTTCTTTTCTCACTGTGCGACCTTTCTCTCGTCGGTGAATTGCTTTTTCTCTTTGTCATCTCCTTCTTCGGTAGCTATCGTGCATTTAAGTTCCTAGTATCGACACGTGTTATAATTACGAAAATTCCCGAGAAATCAGAAAAAAGACGACACGTTATTTTTCAATCAAAACCTCCAACAATTTATTCATATACGTAGAAACCGGTGCTATTCGCGAGAACTGCATCTGCACAGTTTGACAGGTAAAAATTTGATTTTTCTCGTAAAATGCTTTTAACGTTTTGAAATGTGCCTTAACCACAGAAATACAGCGCAAAAAAGTTTTAGAAAAAAATTATTTGGCGCCTACCGAATGTATGAATGCAAAGCCGTGATTTGATTTCTATGGAATTTTATATCATATTGCCAACTTGACCATTCACAATTTAAAATTTTAATTTTTTTTATGTATATACGTATTTTATCACGCGCTGTTTTCTCTTTTTCTCTCTAGAAAAATTTTTTAAATTTTTTGAAACAAAAATGACAAAATATTAAATTGTTTAATATTGAAAATAAACACATATGAGACATATGTCATATACATATGGTCATTTTTATATCATTATTAGTTTCGCGATGGCTAAGTTTCAACTCTGATCCATTTTGTACATGACAATACGATATACGCTGGTCATAGTAACACGACATTATTAGCGCGAGTGTCTCTGTTTCGTATCGCGATACCACGTTGAATGGGCATTAAGAATGCGACCGCACAACTGAAAGGACCCGAGTGAAACGGGACGAATTAACAGGCAGCCGGAGGACGTAACTGCAATGAAATGGCACGATAAACGCGCTAATACTGTTGACTTTGCGGAAATCGCGGAAACTGGGAAAACTGATAAACAGAGAGGGACGGTCGCGACAAAGCTGAAAGTTATCCTAGATTACAATTTAGGTACACAAAGCATTGACGTCTCTGATCAAATGAGTTATTATGCGGCAACACGCGACGATCACTTGCAAGATAGGGAAACATCTTGCACGTCTAAATTGTGCGAAATATCTCGCTGTTTACGTAATAAAATCGTCGAAGTGATCTCACTTGTTTTCACTAGAAAATTAGTTTACCGCCTCATGTTCATCGGAATTCGATCTCGAAAGTCCATTTCTTATCTATCTAAAAGTTTTTTTTACTTGTTTTCAAGATCTCAAAATGTATTGACGTGTAAGGTTATTAAAAGACTGTCACAGATATTGCGAGCGGTTATAAAAGATATCGAAATAATAATCGATAAGAAAAAGACATAGAAAAAATATCGCGCGACCCATCCTGATGATATATATCGACTTTTTCTGCTTTTAACATTTTTGTTTATTGAATTCTATTTTTATTAATTGATTAAAGAAGTTACGCACACAAAAGATACGCTCCGGTAATTAATAGCGTCCCTTTATGCAATCCATAATTTGCATTATACATAACACAATGGAATTATTATTTACAATTAATGTAAACAAGTAAAATGTTAAAGGAATAATTGTATATGAATTTCGGCATATACAGGGTAGCACGAGATTTGGTCTGCCACAGTCAACGACAAATGAGACCACAGAACTAAATTAGTTACTATTGCATATAGTTCATTAATTGTCGCAAATGTAACTATCATTATTACGATTGTCGTTTAAGCTAGCTTATTCATATAATTTGCGTTAAATATTCGTTAACTTTGCCGAATATTAAAGATTACCTTTTTTTAGCAGATGCAATTTTTTGCAAACTATTTACACGCGAGACATTTTCTATCAGTATATAAAGTTTATATAATATATACGCACGCGTGAATACGCAACAAATACGCACATGGTTTGAGAAACCGTATCTACATTGTAACTGTGCAACCTTCATCAAAATACGCATTAAAATTCATAGCAAATCGTTAATAACAAATCCTTTGAACACATTTTTTCGCGTTATAGAAGAAATTTTATTTATAAGCACAAAATTGCACGTTAGAAATTTCCATCCTAAGATGGAACAGCAATAATCGTGCGACGGCTTAAGGGTATATTCCGAGGGACGAGCACGGTTTTTTTTTTTCCGATTTTTCTCTCGGCCATTGCGACTCTTTCC
>NW_021848818.1:917166-920598 GCF_003651465.1 Formica exsecta | reverse complement strand
ATTGCCTCGTCGCCGGCCAGCCGGCGCGGTAGACGTCTCGCGTCTATTTTTTGTTCAACTCACGCAGTAAACTCGCGTTTATCTCACGTTACGTCTCGGCGTCGCACCGATATCTCTCCGTATTTTTTTTTTTTCTTCCGTTTTCCCGTCGAGAGTATACACATATCAAGACGTAGAGTGACATAGAGTTTTGAATTAATTATTTAAAATTTTTTCTACATTTGTACGAGAGATGTATTAAAGTTCTTCGCACATTCTATTAATAATATGCGTTAAGATTTATTCAATATTATTCAATGGCGGACAATTGCCGTGGACCGTTAAAGCTTGATTGGAGTCTTCGTATTTTTGTACATATGATCATCGTATGTTATTTTTCAAATCATTTATTAAGGCGTGTTATTTTTTTTTATCATCATTCTTTTATGTTTTGCATGCAATTTAATGTTTAAAATAGGTTTTTGGATCATTTGACAATAATCAGTTATTTCGATTTTATTATTGAATTATTTAAATTTGCGGTTGTATGATGCGATATATGATTCGCATCGTGCATCAAATGAAAAATGCAATAAACCAGCCGAAGATTGAATAGAATAGCAAAATTCCAATTTGTTCAATATCCTCTAATATACTTCAATTTTTTCGATATTAAATTAGTAGTACAGTTATATCTTGTAGTTTATATTGTACATCGCAATGACTTCATATCTCGCTACGTCATAGCGATCGCACGTTCTATATACATTTGTCACGATTTTCTCTACATTTTCCATTAGTTAAAAATTTTTAATTATATCCCGATTAGCGCAAGGCAATTAAAATTTGATATTTTATGTCTTCGCGAAACATGCATATCGAGGGTAATAAATATTATTATCACTCTCAATAACATCCTTATAATCAATAACATACCTTGTATAACCTATCTGCTCGAAATCTTCGGTACTTTACGAAAAGGTTTGTATTATCACAATTTCGGGTTTAGTCACAGAGAATCTTCAATGGGTAAAACGTGACATTCACAATGCCACTGAAACGCGCACGCGTGGTTGTGCAAGACGGTCCTTTGATGGCGATAAAATGAGGAGAAAACGTTGCTCGTAAATATCCGATGATGCACATCGCAAAATTATGTCTTCGGACGAATCACATTCCACAATCGGGAAATGCCGATGGTGTCGTTGTGTACGTCACGACAGTCTAATACACCTGCAGCATCCATTCATCCCCTCGCATTCGCATCCTCGAACGCACGTTTCTGTATTTTAATCTAAATTCTTGTTTAGTTCGGCGTCTCTATTTTTTTTTTTCTTTTCTCACTGTGCGACCTTTCTCTCGTCGGTGAATTGCTTTTTCTCTTTGTCATCTCCTTCTTCGGTAGCTATCGTGCATTTAAGTTCCTAGTATCGACACGTGTTATAATTACGAAAATTCCCGAGAAATCAGAAAAAAGACGACACGTTATTTTTCAATCAAAACCTCCAACAATTTATTCATATACGTAGAAACCGGTGCTATTCGCGAGAACTGCATCTGCACAGTTTGACAGGTAAAAATTTGATTTTTCTCGTAAAATGCTTTTAACGTTTTGAAATGTGCCTTAACCACAGAAATACAGCGCAAAAAAGTTTTAGAAAAAAATTATTTGGCGCCTACCGAATGTATGAATGCAAAGCCGTGATTTGGTTTCTATGGAATTTTATATCATATTGCCAACTTGACCATTCACAATTTAAAATTTTAATTTTTTTTATGTATATACGTATTTTATCACGCGCTGTTTTCTCTTTTTCTCTCTAGAAAAATTTTTTTAATTTTTTGAAACAAAAATGACAAAATATTAAATTGTTTAATATTGAAAATAAACACATATGAGACATATGTCATATACATATGGTCATTTTTATATCATTATTAGTTTCGCGATGGCTAAGTTTCAACTCTGATCCATTTTGTACATGACAATACGATATACGCTGGTCATAGTAACACGACATTATTAGCGCGAGTGTCTCTGTTTCGTATCGCGATACCACGTTGAATGGGCATTAAGAATGCGACCGCACAACTGAAAGGACCCGAGTGAAACGGGACGAATTAACAGGCAGCCGGAGGACGTAACTGCAATGAAATGGCACGATAAACGCGCTAATACTGTTGACTTTGCGGAAATCGCGGAAACTGGGAAAACTGATAAACAGAGAGGGACGGTCGCGACAAAGCTGAAAGTTATCCTAGATTACAATTTAGGTACACAAAGCATTGACGTCTCTGATCAAATGAGTTATTATGCGGCAACACGCGACGATCACTTGCAAGATAGGGAAACATCTTGCACGTCTAAATTGTGCGAAATATCTCGCTGTTTACGTAATAAAATCGTCGAAGTGATCTCACTTGTTTTCACTAGAAAATTAGTTTACCGCCTCATGTTCATCGGAATTCGATCTCGAAAGTCCATTTCTTATCTATCTAAAAGTTTTTTTTACTTGTTTTCAAGATCTCAAAATGTATTGACGTGTAAGGTTATTAAAAGACTGTCACAGATATTGCGAGCGGTTATAAAAGATATCGAAATAATAATCGATAAGAAAAAGACATAGAAAAAATATCGCGCGACCCATCCTGATGATATATATCGACTTTTTCTGCTTTTAACATTTTTGTTTATTGAATTCTATTTTTATTAATTGATTAAAGAAGTTACGCACACAAAAGATACGCTCCGGTAATTAATAGCGTCCCTTTATGCAATCCATAATTTGCATTATACATAACACAATGGAATTATTATTTACAATTAATGTAAACAAGTAAAATGTTAAAGGAATAATTGTATATGAATTTCGGCATATACAGGGTAGCACGAGATTTGGTCTGCCACAGTCAACGACAAATGAGACCACAGAACTAAATTAGTTACTATTGCATATAGTTCATTAATTGTCGCAAATGTAACTATCATTATTACGATTGTCGTTTAAGCTAGCTTATTCATATAATTTGCGTTAAATATTCGTTAACTTTGCCGAATATTAAAGATTACCTTTTTTTAGCAGATGCAATTTTTTGCAAACTATTTACACGCGAGACATTTTCTATCAGTATATAAAGTTTATATAATATATACGCACGCGTGAATACGCAACAAATACGCACATGGTTTGAGAAACCGTATCTACATTGTAACTGTGCAACCTTCATCAAAATACGCATTAAAATTCATAGCAAATCGTTAATAACAAATCCTTTGAACACATTTTTTCGCGTTATAGAAGAAATTTTATTTATAAGCACAAAATTGCACGTTAGAAATTTCCATCCTAAGATGGAACAGCAATAATCGTGCGACGGCTTAAGGGTATATTCCGAGGGACGAGCACGGTTTTTTTTTTTCCGATTTTTCTCTCGGCCATTGCGACTCTTTCC
>NW_021848818.1:892709-917116 GCF_003651465.1 Formica exsecta | reverse complement strand
TCTTTCCCCGTGTAACACTAATACACGGTACGTGCTCGGGCCGAACAAAAGCTTCGTCTCTGGTCGTCTCATCGGGCGCTGACACGACTCCGTCGTTATCTCACGATTGTCCCGGGCACATCTACGGAATATTTATCAACGCCGCGCCATCCACGGCGCGCGATGCCCGGTCCCGGGCCGCCGGAGCGTCTTTAATAACGGGCGCCGCGCGATGCACAGGACCGTATTGATTTTGAGGCTAAGGTGCGCCGCAAGGCAGCTTCCATTTCGCCAATGTGTGTATATGTGTGTATGCCAATGGATATTAACTCTCGGACGTGGTCCTGTCTAGAACATACGCGACTAGATGTGCCGGCATATCGAGCACGACGTTTGTATCAATGCATGGAAAATGAAATTCTAGATGAGTAAGATGCAAACGCGCGATGCCACTAATCGTTAGTGTTAGCGGTCCATTGTACCGACGAGACTTTAGATACAGCAAATTTGATATATCAAGTCGCTGTCATATTTGTAGATCATAATCTAACTTAAAAAATATAATTTATTCAATCCAATTTTTTGCTTTTAACATGCGAATTATTGCAAAAAAAAAAAATTTGCTTTATTTTCCATCTCTTGATTTTTGTCGCATACGCGAAACTGTACTAATACGCGAAATGTCTAACGAAAAGGAGGATGATGATTGGAGTTGCACATTTCGCATTGTCGAAGCGGGGATATTAACCAGTCAGCGTACTCTGCGCGCTTTAGAGGATTATAATGGAAAAGGATCCACCCGCACCCGTTTGCCGTTCGGCAACATCGTGACACATTCAAGAGCCGCATAAAAACGCGTCTCGCGCGGCACGTACGTAGAGTGCATGGCAAGATGTCCGCCTCGAATTCGCTGAAAATTGCATAATGCAAGCGCGCGCCGCTGAAAATGTAGCCGGGCGCGTTTTTATTTTCGTCGCCGGCGACGGCATGTAAGTTTCACGAGTCGCGCGTCGGATTTGTAAGAACCGTCGTACGCGTAGCTTTTGCACGATTCCAACGCGACGCGACGCGACTCCTTTCTTTCTTTTTTTTTTTCTCCCCCCTTCCACCCTCCTCTAGCCTTTTCTCCCATATATTTCGCACGCCTCGCAAATATCGCATCACGTCGGCGCGAATTCACGTATATATATATATATGCCGAAAATTGGAAATATCACGCTGTTTATTATCGGGAGGATGATGTATCAGTCGCTCTACCTTACGGAAACAGCGCTTTACCGATCTTTCAGAGGAAAATTGGATACCGTTGCTGACGCGCGACATAAATAAAATCAGATAAAATATCGCCTGCTGCCTGCCGCCGTTCGTTTCATTTCCATCGTCCCTACCCTGGCCCGAGGAATGGCACTCGACGTTTCCGTTTCACGATTTCTGAATAGCTAGCTGTGCACTTTGCCCGCTCAAGCGCCACGCGATTCCTTGCCTTCCCTCTATACGATGTGTCCCAGAAGTCACGTGCATTCCGGATCATCGATATTACGAATCGAAAGAAAGAAATACGAATAATATGCAAACGCAATCATCTCATTGATGTTACATTTATAACATCTGCGTCTTTTTTCATAATTGAATCATTCAGAAAGCATTCAGCCAAATGAAGGGGAGCAAATAGACATAACAACTTTATTCTTTGAGTTAATCTAAAGTGGAGCTTAGCTTTATGAAAATTTTAATTCAAGTTTCAGTCTTCAAGATATATGTAATATTGAAAATTAAAAAGTTAGCGGAATGGGATGGCGGCCAATCAAACTTTCGCCGTGGAAAAATCGACTCGAAATTCGCCAACTTTTCAAGTACACTCAGTACATTCGCGTTTCGTTCCGCCCGAAGTCGTATAAGTTTCTGGTGAGCGTGTATCGTTACGGAGCACCCCGTGGATGTAGCCGCCACCGCCGCTTTTCCATTCGCGCCGCATACTCGCGGAGCAACTTCGGTTACGCGCAGCAAACTTTGAAACGGCCATTCACGTCGTAATCCTATAATGCATCCTTCGCATGCAGCAACACCCGTCGCCGCACTCGGTCTCTCTTTCTTTCTTTCTTTCTCTGCCGCGGTCTTTTTGCCGCGTCAATGCCTCGAGTCTCGATATGTTTTCGCCGGTCGGTCAATCGTTATCGGGTCCTTCCTTTTGCTCGACGGGCAGGCGGGTCTTTGTGCTCTCGCATCGGTGATTCACCGTCGCGTGCTGCGATAACAATATTTTGCCGGCCGATAACGCGATCTTGGCGGACAAAGAGGAGGAACGTGGGCGTTCTTTAAACCGTTCCTTCGTCGTTCGTTCGTCCATACGTCCGTTTCCTCGCTCCCTTTCCGTTCGTCGATGGACCGACAACGGACCCGACATTTTTCGATACGCCAGACACGCCGGCAAACTCGGGGACGTTTTTGTCAGGATTTGTAACCGTATAGTTTCGGCATCGACATTGCTGGCCGGTCCACTTCCGATGAAAAAATATTATTATCTCGCTTCAGGGACGCGCTGCGCTCAAAAAGCTCAGCTTCACTTTGGTCTTCTTTCTCAAGAATAATCGGATAAACGTCTTTACGAAATTTAGCGTGAATTTTTCTATCTTGGATATAATAAAGTTTCATAAGAATCTTTCAAGCGTCATAAATGCAATCAATTTTTTTTTCGTTGATTTGTATACATATACGGACACATATATATTATATAGCTTTGGTTTGATCTTAAGCGGTCGAGCATTCAGATTAAATATTAAATATTGCAATCTTTTCGTATATATACTGACGCGAAAAAACAGTCCAAATAATTTGTAGTTGGAAAGAAAGTAATCAGACCCGCATTGTTAAGATCGTAGGATATTCTAAAGTTCGTCAGAACGCGCCTCGCTCTCTTAAGTTTGTTTCGTAGTTGTCGAGCACTCCTCTTTCTAACAGCGTTATTGACCTACCGTTGGGATTTAAGGAAAATGCGCAAAGTTAGAAATTGGTATACAGAGCTCGGCTATTGACAGGGTTCGAATGTTGCGGTATCTCGATGAACTTTCACCGTAGCTGGCACAGCGTAGGTAAAAATGAATGCTCATCGCGCGCGGAAAAGGCGATGTAACATACGAAAAAAAAAAAATAATAATATCAAATTAATTTCAATCTTATAATGTGTAGTATTAAATATATATATATACTTTTTTTTACTTTTTTATATACTAATTTTTACGTTTTTTATATAAAATATTATTTTTTGGTATATTTTAAATATACAAAAATTATGCAATTAAATATACAAAATTATTTAATTTTTATATGAGCAGTGTAAATATTTATAAATCTTAAATAAAACGGTGGTGTATATATATATATATAATTTGTAATTATTAATTTCAACTAATTATTTTAATTTAATTAATTATAGATTTATTATAAATTATTTAAGTATTTCACCAAAAAATATAGAATATTTTATATATAGACATCTTTTATTACGTAATAATGTAATATAAATTATTATTGCAAAGATAAACGAGCAATTAATTTCATATACATAAAAAAAAAAAATAATAATAATAATTAGAATAAGAGAACCTTATCGCGGAAATAACCCTTCTTCTACCGGCGCCATTTACGAGCGCACTCATTTGCGTCGTTCGTAAAAACCGATTCTGGCTTCTCTTTCTCTTTTTCTCATCTGATCGCCCGATTCATCCGTGGAAATGCCAGAGACGTTACTCGACTCTCGGGGAAAATTTCTCCTATTGGAGGTAGAACTTTGTTCGCTGTAGGGCTCACGGTTGTCACATCTTTAACATTGTAATCAGGGAACCGCGGAAACTTACGGAACGTGCAAATTAGAAGTTGATGAAGCGGAAAACGTCGTCCCTGGTGATTTACGTACGCATTTTTCGAAGATCATGTACTATTATACTAATATATTGAGATTGCATGAAAATTTCGCTAAATATTATCGCTTTAACATAACACAATTAAATTAAAAAGAAATGTTTTCTTTCTTATTTTGTCTCGTAATATTCTGATCGAAACACATATACATATATGCGACGCGTATATAAACTATGCAAACGCAAATAGATATCAATTAAAAGTATTCGAATCGTTATTAAAACTGCAACTCACACTCTTTGCAGAGTGTTCAAAGTTCAACGGCCCTATGAGTCTCTATCATCACGCTATGGAGTAGAAAAAAAAAAAATACGCAAATGCAGCGATGTATTGTGCCCGCCGGCAGAAAAGCGATCGTGGAAAAAAAAACCTTATTGCAGGGATGGACCTTTTTTCGCGCCACCGCCATTTACGAGCGGAGTCATTTGCGTCGTTCATAAAAAGCGATTCGAGTTTCTCGTATTGGGTCACCTCGAACCGTCTGTGAAAATACGCGAGACGTTACTCGACTCCCAAGGAAAATCCTTCTCGTCTGCAGAAAAACTTTATTCGCCACAAAGAGCGCGAGAAAAAATAGGGGGAATAAAAAAGCGAAAGAGAGAGAGAGAGAGAGAAATATAGCGAAAGCGCAATATTACCATTAGAAATGTATAGAAATTCGTCACATCTGTTATCAAAATCTTTTTTAATCAAATTAATTTCAATCTTATAATGTGTAGAAATATAGAATATTTTATATATAGACATCTTTTATTACGTAATAATGTAATATAAATTATTATTGCAAAGATAAACGAGTAATTAATTTCATATACATAATAAATAATAAGTTAACTTGTAAGTTTTTTACCTCATGATTATTCTACCGTCGCCCGATGTCTCCCTTTGTGTGAGCTTCTTCTTCTCTCATGTACATATGTCCTTTTGCTACTTCTTCATGGCTCTCACTCACGATTAATTACGATTGCAATAATTAGTACAATATGATGACGCTCGGCACATTGCGGCACTCCCGATAATTAATCGCACACGATGCGTACTTTATTATTATATATTGCGACAGGAAAACTATACGAAAATTACGACAACGCAAAGCTACGATCCGTTTAACGTCCAACGGTGCAACCAAATTCCGTGCTATTTGCTGATATAATGTTGATTAATTTTTGCGATAAAAGACACGTAAAAATATTACGACGATGGCTATTTATCGAAGCATATGTTTCGCACAATGTATCGCGACGCAACATAAATGTTGATAACAAATTATTATTGGTTGATAACAGATAGCATATATCACGGTTACTATCTTATATTATATCATAAGTATGAATATACAAGTTAAAATTACAAATCCGTAAAATGCGATATCCGAAAATGCGTGGTCATTTTACTGATTAATCGCGCGATATATTTCGATCCAGTAAATCAGGTAAAATACACATATTAACAAATCATCCATGTATATATATGTATGAATTTTTATATTATGTAGTAGCAGCGATTAGAAAATAATACAACGACACATAGAGCGTCTCGCGTTACTTGCCTGCTTGAGTCTCGCGATGCGAATGACGAGGTCATGATACATGTAAACAATAGCGCCAAGACCGAATACTGTGTATCAGTTAATTTATTATTTTGTAGTACATAAAATATTTTGTAGCCTTAAGGAAAATTAACTCTCACATGCTATGCGAGTTTCGACGTTATAGCACGCTATTGTTTATATGTCGTGACTTTGTCATTTGCGCTCGAACAAACAGGCAGCGGCGCGAGGCATTTTATGTACCGGTGTATTACTTTTCGAAACGTGATCGTAAAAAGTACCAGGATATCATTACGATTATTACAATTAGCAATTATTAGTTTACGTGATCGATAAATTGTCGCAAATAAACGACACGTAAAAATATCACGGCGACGGTTGTTTATCGAAGCATGTGTTTTGCACGATATATCTATGTAAGAAATAAGAATCAAACGATAAGGAATGGGAATTAATGTACTTAAAATCGAATATTTGGTATTTTAAATTTTTCGCTTATTTTTCTCGGTACTAGAGTAAAATTGTCGTTGTCATTTCTGGTCATTAACATCGCGAATACAAAATGGGTCGATTCCAAATCAAACGATTTTTCGTTTAATCAGTAAGTTGGATACAATTATATCGAACCACAAGTATTTTAATATATCTGTCAACCATATAGTGAAAATATTCGGCGTTTATGCATCGATGATTTGTTAGTGCGCGTATTTTGCATGATTTATTCGATCGAAATCTATCGCGCGAATAGTCAGCAAAACGATGTATTTTCGTTGTACGATAATATTGTATTCTACGCAATTGTAATTTTAACTTGTATATTTATTCGCGTTATAATGCAAGATAATAACCGTTCTCAAACCAGAGCGTATGTTATCAACAAGTAGTAATTTATTGTCAATATTATGTAATGTAATATCGATGTATTTTCGTTGTACGATAATATTGTATTCTACGCAATTGTAATTTTAACTTGTATATTTATTCGCGTTATAATGCAAGATAATAACCGTTCTCAAACCAGAGCGTATATTATCAACAAGTAGTAATTTATTATCAATATTATGTAATGTATGGAAAACTAATTTTATGAGATGGAAATCACTATCGAAGGCTGCCAAGATAGAAGAAACTTTATATTGATAGGTAACAACATATAAGACAATTTCCTTAACGTATGAAGATTGACAGAATAATAATAATCTTTTCGTCTCCTGCGCGTCGATCCTAGTCCTTTTCCCCCTCTCGATACCTCTCGTTATAGTAGGGTATCCCCACTATGTCGCACCGACATACCAAGTATGTAAACAAGGACACGTCACTATTTCTTACAGTACATGCGCAACACATGCTTCGATAAATAGATGTTGCCATTTGCCATAATATCTTTACGTTGTCGTTTATCACAAGAATTATTTAACATTATGCTACGATAAATGATGCGTGAATTTGATCGTGATTTCCGGATGGATTTAAGCGAATCGTAATTTGATGCGATTGTAATTTCGTATTATTCTTTCGTCGCCGTGTATAATAATAAAATACGCGTTGCGCGCGATTAATTATCGAGCTTGCAAAATGCTAAACGATAGTCGATTTGTGCTGATTATTGCGCACGCGATCGTAATTGACCATGAATGGGTGTCATGAAAGAGCAGCAAAGAACAGACAATGAAAAGAGGAGGAGGCATTGGACGACGACGGAACAACCATAGGGTGAGTAATTTTATAAATTTATTATTTGTTATTTATAATATTTATATTATTGCTAGCTTATTTTCGGGATTACACACACACACACACAAGAATTATTTGCTCTGATATAAATTATATTAGTATAAAATAGTATTCTTCTTACAAAAATAAGTTAAAATTTATTTTATAGTAAATAATGTGTACTGTGGAAATGCGGAATGCCAATATCTTCTTCGAATTTCTGGTAAAAATATATTTTATATTAGATCTCTTTGACAGATAAATGAAAGATATTTATATACATCTAAATGTACAATACAATCTCACAATATTCTGCAATAAATCGATTTTCTATATTCATATTTCTTCGAAATTTAATATTTCTCATAGAACTGGAAATACATTTTCTCTTCGCTTTCAAAATAAATGGTTCACATATCAAGATCTCAATCAGTCAAGATTTTACCAGAATGAGATTGCGGTTTGTCAATACTGTAACGGAGAGATTTGATAATGTCGCGAAATGTCGAACGTTGAAAGAGTGACGTCAGCTGAAGTTACTTATCCCTGAATTTATTGATTTATCGTACCATAGAACGAAAAGATCCTCGCAAATTTTCGCGCTCCAATAAACCGTCTGGATCTGCGGCTTTGATTTTCACGGTCGTCTACTCATCTCGATAACTCGGCGCACGCCGTATATAACTTCGTAGCAACACGGTATATATCGCTTATATCAGAGGAGAGGCTGAGATCTCCCGAAAATGGATGCAATTCCAGGGACGTACCGAGCGTTCCGCTCGCGTTTAGTGCCGCGATCTTCCATCGTGCATACATACGTGTGTGCATATGTGTACCAGGTCCGAATCTAATATCGTGTTTTGCATCCTCTCGGTCCATGCTTCCTTCCTTCTCGCTTTCTCCTCTCTCTCTCTCTCTCTCTCACACATACATCTCACACACACTCTCTCCACCTTCCATTTCACCTCGGTCGTACCTATGTACATAGGACAACACCCACCAGTAGTCATAAGCACACAAGTTTGATGTTTACCGGTTGCGGTGCGGCGAATTGCACACCGGTGGCACAGCGCGTGCCCTAGCGCGAACGTTAAAAAATGCGTCTGACCGCAATGCGTATACATACTTTGTTTGCGCGAGTAATAATACGTGACGAGCGCACTGCGCTCGTGCTCTTGTAAGGGCAGCTGCGGCACATTGCTCCCACAAATTGGAAGTTTCTCTCGTGTGCACTTTATATACATTTCAATAAGAATTATCGTAGAGAAATTTGTATAAAGTTCAAGGAATGCGTAAATTTTATTGTTCTTTTTGCGAATATTCTCGTATGGAACTGATAATAATAGTGTAACTGTTTGTAATATCTCGATAATTGGCCGACATCTTTCCGGAGATTAGTCTCGCTAGACCGCGTTTTTATGTCATGGACACCGATCATTTTCAATCAAACTAAAAGCTCGGAAACTACACAGACACGGATTGATGTATAAAGGATTGAGATTTAAAGGGCTCACTTTTTGCGCCGCGCGACTTTAGTAGATGCCGGACGGTAAAAAACTGCTGGAAAACCGCAATGCGGACTTTCATGGGCCTACGAGCGTCGAAGTTGGATAAAGAGCGCCGACGGCAGCGGCGCAATAAAATTTGCTGATTTAAAGGATCTGGAATTTTTTACTTCCAGATACAACCGTCGATCGATCCTGTCGCGGAAGGTCCCGTGATTCGATTACGCACGAGTGCGCGACGCGAAAACACGGGCGACGCACGACTCCCACGATTCTCATCGACGACACGCGGCGCGCGTTTCGATTTTATTCCCAAACTCGAACAATTTATTACCGTTTCTGGGTAAACTAATTCACGCTGCCGAAAACTCACCGCCCTCGCGCTAACTTTTCCCGGTCTACGTTGCACGGGAAAACATTCCTCCCGCACTCTCCATTCCGTGGTTTCAAATTTATCACTCACTTTGACACGCGCTGACGTCTTGTCTGAGGTTTTTTATTTTTTTTTTAAGGTTTTTCTGTCGTCTCTGACGGACATAGGAAGAGAGGGGAAAAGTCGGTCAGGATTTTTGGCAATAACGTCGTACCATTTCCCGCTGCGATTCGACTCGAAAAAGCGAGTCGTTGCGCGTGGGAAAAAAAATATTACGCGATAGTCGCGCCGTCCTCATCCATTAGCTCGCTCGATTCTCCGACTCGTTTCTCTTCCGTGTCTCGCCCCGTTTCCATTATCGTCGCATGCCAAGAGCCCCCGCGGAAAATAGGAGTTTGATTGGAACAGAGGGAATTGCAATCGGAATCCTACGAAGGCCGCNNNNCGACGAGGATGGCGACGACTACGACGGCGAGGACGACGATTGGGATGACGACGACGACGACTTTGCTCGTAAATAACATTTGCTTCCTTGCGTACGAACGAAGTTACGACCGCGGAACTTTGCACAGAGGGAAAGGGAACGTCAGGCGCGCGGAGCGGAGGCCGAAGACAAGAGAGAATGCATAGGATCGGTGCGGAGCGGGACGCCAGACGGAAGAGTGACGCCATGCAAACAGACGACGATTTACAAAGCATCGGAGGTGCTGCAGCACCACCATCGCGGGTTCCTCGAGAGAGAAAGAGAGGGTGGAAGGCGAGAGGCGGACGAGGTCGACCAAGAGACAGAGACAAAAAGCACGCGGTGCGAGCGCGAGACGATTTATCGCGCCGCCGCATCGTGGATCGCGATGCGTATGGATTTCCAGCGTGGCGGGTAAATACTCGGACGGATAAAGGATCTCGCGTGATCTATGAAGGGACGTCGTTCTAGGTCGGATGACGAAAAACCTACAGCGTAGGGAGGGGATTGCAAGCTGCATAGAAATGGCATGCGCGCGCGATCCAATCGGTATCATTCGTAATGCAAACGGCGAATATGGAAAAAGAAAGAGAGAGAGAGAGAGAGAGAGAGAGAGAGAGAAAGGTTACGGTTTTACAGAATTGTACTTTTATTTATAAATACCAAAGATTGAATCGTGTAAAATGTAGAGACAGTATGATTAATATCGTTTGATTCCAAAGAGGAAATACATTTGTAATTAATAATTTAAATATTAAATATAAATATTTAATAAAAAATATATAAGGAAGACTAATGCATATAAAATAAGCGTGTGTAGGAATAAATTATTGAATTAAGAATAGACAAGAAATAGAACAGAAATGAATAATGAAAATTATATACATGATTAATTAAAATTTAATAGAGATATGCAAGTAACATTTTTTGCAAAAATCATAAAAAACACTTATACACGTATCTCTCTCTCTCTCTCTACTGTTGATTAAATTAATTCTACAAGACTTATAATTTGATTGAAATATATAATGTAAGTATATTTAATGAACGAAGATAGGAATAAGGGCGAATCCGAATATGGATGGATACGCCCAAACCGAGTGATGATTTACAAAGCAGCGGCGGCTACACGGCGAGGAATTGGCACGCGATAAAGACAAAAATAAAAAAAAATTGCGTTGCACGTAGTACGTAGATTTATCGCGCGGCGCCATGTTGGATCGCGGCGAATTTACAGCGCGCTAGGTAAATGTTGAAATCGATAAAGTCGTTGAGACAAATATCATCAAGTTGCCCTAGAAAGATTAGTTACGATTTCAGAAGCGAATAGAATTGGTCATTTAGGAAACTTCTTCTCTTTTACAAAAAAAAAAAGTATTAATTTAATTTTTCAATGAAAGTGTTTTTAGATCTATACGGTTTTTTAATATAAAAATTATCAAAAGAGATATTTTAATCTAATTGTTATTTTGTATCGTTATTTTATTCCTGTAAAATTCCACATTTACCGTTAAATTTACGGTGAGAATAGAATGCTTAAAACTCATTGCCTCGATACGAAGACGCTCTGATGTTTGGCGGATTGGCGATTGTAGAGATGGCGGAGAAGATGGGAAAATAAAAAGAGCGATCTTCGCACACGGACAATGATACACAAAAGCATTCTTGGACGGGCCAAGGCCCTTGACGCGATGTGGGAAGTGCACGCTACTACGGTACAATAAAAGACAGAAACGAAGTCCCGGAACACGTAATAAGATTTATCGTATTCTTAGATTGTGGATCACGATACGTGGATTTACACTTCGTGGCGCGTCGCGTACGTAAACACGAAAATCGATAAAGCGAACGGCAGCGAAGATGGAGCGAGGCAAGCGCTCGAAAATCGATAAAAGGCGTCGGGGATATCGGAAGGCACGCTCGAGCAAATTATTGGGAGCGAAGCGAAGAGGCAAACGAGAAATAAAGGATATCGCAGCGGAAGGAAGGTAGCGTATTCGCTACTCGCCCCGAGACGATTTTCGAAACAATGAAAATCGCTTTTTCGCTTGTTCTTTCGTAAAGCGCGAAGAGAATCTTCTTTTGGCTCAATAAAAGAGAAAAGTCCAATTTTCAACAGAGAATTGATACCGATCCAGTGTTATTATTATTTCGTATTTTTAATAGATCGAAATTATATAAGAGAGGATTTAAAACTCGCATAATCAAAACTACTTAATAATTATTCAAAGTTATTTTATAATTATTAAATAAATATTATAAAGAAAAGAGGGACTACCAAACCAAATATTCGCGACTGCTGAATTTCAACATAATAGATCAATATTAGAAGCGACGCATCGGTTTGGATATGAAGAAAAGAGGAATATCCTAGAATTGGATCGCCATGGCCTGGCGATTTTCATACAACGGTTCTATAACGTACGCTTTATATGAGATCGTAAAAGACATTTTCGAATGGAACACGCTCCGCAGAAGACGTCCGAGCATTAAGATATTATTCACGGTGTTCGAGCCCGGGTCGTGGATTACCATGTACTCGTTTATAGGATATTCCGGTGCGGCTGAGTTCAAAAATCGATAAAGAGTGCCAGGAACATTGGAAGGGTTGTTGAAACGAGAGCGTAGAGAAAACGATAGTCCAAGAGACCGCACATAGAGGGAAAAGATCGCCGTGCAAAAGAGACGTCGTATTCATATTTCCACACATATTTGCGTACGTCGGTGACGCAAAATTTCTATGTTTCAATATAACTTAAATAAGTTTTCGCGATGCTTTTCTTCTCCGTCGTAAATTATTGATGCGTATAATAATAAATAGAGAGAGAAATTGAAACTAATGCAATTACCAATAAATTCCTCTAATTGTATTAAATCAATGCGAAAATAAGAGAATCTCAAATAACAAATAAAGGATTATATATACGTGCAATCGAGATTAATGCAATTACTAGCAAGTCGAAAATAAAAGAATCGCAATTCGGAGATTGCAAGAGATTCGGCATTAGTGTATTTATGTATCGAGAAAACGGAGCACAACGAATATCGACAGCGCGCCAGGGACCATCGAGTGAGGATATGGAAACGCGCCGGTGGAAACGGCCGTGTCTTTCTGAGGGAAGGGCAGCAGAGAATGAAGAAGTGGATGTGAAGTGTGAGAAGGGAAAGAGAGAGAGAGAGAGAAAGAGAGAGAGATGAGGAAAGAAAATAAGAGCGAGAAAGAGGGAAATATAGCCCGGGGGGCAAGAATGGCGTGAAGGGGACGGGAGCTAGCACGCATTTCCACCATTTATACACACGTCGGGGGCACGGTGGTGGCGGCGGCTATCTCATCGATATTTCGGTTTTCCCTATTCCGGGGTCTCTGCCCTCTTCTCCACCAATCCTCCCCCTTCCTCTTCCTCGCCTGCCTGCCTGGCTGCCTACTACCCCTGGTGAAACGGCTCGACGGGCTCTCGCCGTTGTACTTTCGGACAGGGCTTAATCACCGTAGAGGGTTCCCCGCCGTATTTGCTGCTGACGAGAAAGGATCCGGTCTTTATCTCGCGCAGCGCACGTTGCCGCCATTGCCGAGATTATTCCACTCCGCCCTTCCGGCGATTCCGTTAATTCTGTTGTGGAATTACGACGACGGCGATGTGCGCGAGCGCGGTTGCGGAATTGGTCGTGAGAAGCGACCTCCTTGACCACTCGCGGACATTCGGTAATTAACCCTCCGCACTCATCTGCGTCTCTCTATTCACAGCGATGCGAAGAAGGTTGCCACAGTCACGTGCAGTCCTAATCCGTCGTGTTAATAGTCGGATAAGTTCGAATACAGTCATTATCATGATTTCTGCATGCAATTTATCCGTATTAATTCCAAATCGAATTATCTCGTAAAAATAAGAACTAGATGAAAGAAAAACTTTCTTTTTAGTAATTTATTTACATTGTTGATTACCTAACTTTAAAGAAATACACTTTTTATTTTCAAATTTTTATAAGGAAATTTAAGGAAAAATGTAAAAAGATACATACCATACATAATTATTGCGTCTAATAATTTGCATCTTCTTCTTTTGTATTAATCATATTCAATCTTTTCTTTGAAAATTTATTTGCGTCGGAAATTTCCGCGATTCTTCTCGCAAATCGCTATCAAGAGTTCTGAAATCCGGCGATTCGCGAAATAAACATGATAGCAGTCGCATGCGCATTTCCAATAGAACTCCACCCCTTGCACACGCACATACATATATTCTCTTCTTTTGCGGAAGTTTCCCTTGCGCTGTAATTATCTCTGCTCTGTCCCTTTATGCTATAGAAGCACGCCGCGCCGATCGAAGAAATGCGTGAATGTGTGCATGCCCCGCAACGGCATATTTATCACTTCCGGATACACGCTGCCTGTGACGTTTACGAATACACAACAAACCCCGTCTGTGTAACCCATCTCTTTCGCACTCGCTTCGTCATTTCTTTTATCTCTGCTGTGAGAATCTGGGGCAAAAAAAGTTACACTGAGCTTGATACGCGCAGAAGCATGCGTCACATATAATTAAGAGAGAAAATATCAAGAGAATCTTTGAATTATAAAAAGAAAATATCGATCTGTCCTCCACCTGTGTGATCGATTCGATTGAAAGTAAATACAATTATTTGCGATTGTGTTTAAATTGATATTTTATTGATCGAATATATATCGTAAAAATTAATAGGAGGGATAAGGTAATATAATATCGCGGAAAATGTCATAAATTTTTAATTATTAGATAGAGATAATATTTACGATATTCATGCATTTTTTAAATACTAGATTTCTTTCTTTTATTTTATTCGCATTCATTTGGTTTCTCTTTCATTCGCTCGCTTTTCGCGGTGATTCCAAACGCGATGCGCAACTCCAGCCTCGCACTCACGGATGCCTCCTGTCATTCCTTCTGTATATAGCTTAGTATTCTGCGGCTACGCCAATGCGATTCGCTATGTGCGGAAACCTCCGGGCGGAGTCTGCTTCCTAGAGTATTGCACGCGTCTCTGTTAAATTACATGCTAAATGTTCCAATGGAAAGAAATTTTATTCCCCTCTGTCTCTTTTATATCGTAGTACCTCGATATAAATGGAAAGCGGCTTCGAAGTAGCAATAGATTTATTATATCACGTACAAATACGATAATGTAAAAATTAAAAAGGACAGATTCGAGAAAAGAAAAAAAAAACGTACATCAAAAAAAGATCATTGAAATTTATTTGCGCCTCGCGAAAGATTGAATAATAAATTTGGTTAATTCCTCAAGCGTAAAAATCCCGAGAAAAGGCTTACAGCATCGTGCAAAAGATAAAAAAAAAAAGACAGAGAAGACTGAATTTCGCTTGACAGATACACGCGGTCCCTGACGCATCAATCATTTCGGCTTTTTGCTCTCTCACGAACGATTTCTCCGCGATTTAAGCATTCCGCCGACGCGTCTGCCCCCTTCTTTCTGCCATTCGATACGTGCACGCCCGCGCGCCATTGTCGACTACTACACACGCCGCCGTTTCTGTCCGATATCCGTTTCCCGAATATTTCGCTCCTTCTACCCGGCGCCCCGTCCGTCGCTCCGGGGCGCGTTATACGGTATCCTCCCTCACCGGTGTATTCGGTATGTACAGAAGTGCTTAGCCAGCGCCTAGGCCAGCATGGAATAGCTCGGCTGCCGCGTCGCTATGCGCTATAAGCATAAGCACACTGCGGGACCGACCGCTGAATGAGAACGCGGGTGCATAGGACCGCCGTTAAGGAGAATTTACGCGGTTCGCTTGCGGCGATCATCGTGCCGGAGGCGACTCAGCCCCAATGAATATATCCGCCGAACGAATTTTTGTTTAAATATTATCGCGAGAAATGCATCGTTCGAGGCGCAAAAGTGCCGTTTTTTACATTATGAGATTGTATAAAACATCTCTTGTATTTCGCGACGGCCTAGATTATGAAAATCTTTGCGAACAGTTATTAATTGTGTTACATAATATGTCACGATCGCAAGATGTAATTTATTCGCTGCTCCGTACGCGCACATATGATACAATATAATATTATTTCATTCTATTTCATTTCTATTTTATCACACGAATGTATAATTCTATTTCATTCTCATCGACTTTGCGGGTGGATCGTAAAAGAAGGTTTCGCGCGCGTCGCATTCGTCGTAAAATGGCTGTAATAGCGGCGCATAACAGTATACGCTTGGCAGATATGTCCGCTTATTATGTTAGCATCGATGCACCCAAGTATGTGCCGCATTCAGTGTTATTGCTCTCTCTCTCTCTCTAGATGCGTCTATGTTTGTACGCGGTGCAGCGATATATCTAAGCGCACATATGTGTACACATACACAGATGGGCGATACGTGTCGCGTGAGTTGGAATGCCTTGGTGTCTTATCTTATCCTTCACATTACGGATTTATACGTATATATGTATATATTTATCATTCATCTAAGGACTCTTAAATTTAACCAAGAGCGTTGATATTTTTAGTTATTCAATATTTAATACAAAAAATTATAAATATATAATTTTATATATAATATTAGAAATATTAAAAACGAATGTAGGACGATTCTTGTTTTATTCATACTTTCGTGCGTTTAATATTATTTGATTAAATAGTTATTAATATTAGTATCATATAAATATGTAAAATATCACTTGATATCTTCTTATATAACTTTAAACATAAAATTATTTTGTAATTGCCGCTCTTGTTGGCATGTTTATAAACTTAATGCATATTAAGATACTGTTACACATACGTTAATAGTGTCGAAGCAAGCGTTCGTGCTTTTATCTACTAGACCAAAATATTCCATTTTCTTGAGAGTTAAGATTCATCACGACAGAGATTCATAGCGTAAATCGTAATTTTTTGGTTGTCGCAATTATACCAGGCAACTTAAATGATTGAAACGAGGAGGCGTAACGAGAGCGAGCCTTTGATCTCGTAGTTGTTCTACGGCTACGATATAGCGTGGTCGTTATCTTTAACTCGGATGTAAATGTAGGCAAATAAGGGCAACGTTACAAGTTTCGAGGCTGCATCTTTACAAGTTTGCGAGGGATCGCCCGCCATGTGAAGAATCTCTGTCGAGATGAAAAACATCGAAATGCACTTTTCTAAAGTACAGAGTGCAATTTTCTCCGATATCAAGCGAATAGCGAGTTATTTTGTCTTGTCATATCGTAAAAGCTACATTGTGTCTAAATTTTAGATATTAATTGAACTCTCAACTTTACATTACGAAAGAAAGTATCAGTACATATCTGTGCATCGCAACAGCAGATTAAAGTTTTAAAGAAATACAACATCAAAGAGCACACAAATTACATTATTTTGCGATAATTTCTTTTCATTGTATTACTTGTAGCTTTTTACATAAAAGATATGTTGAATATCCTTTTGCACAGACTTTTGTGATCTTTTGGGAAAAAAACAATGAATCCGAGACAATAATCTGCACGTTTATTATCTAGTACAGAGTGCAATTTTCTCCGATATCAAGCGAATAGCGAGTTATTTTGTCTTGTCATATCGTAAAAGCTACATTGTGTCTAAATTTTAGATATTAATTGAACTCTCAACTTTACATTACGAAAGAAAGTATCAGTACATATCTGTGCATCGCAACAGCAGATTAAAGTTTTAAAGAAATACAACATCAAAGAGCACACAAATTACATTATTTTGCGATAATTTCTTTTCATTATATTACTTGTAGCTTTTTACATAAAAGATCTGTTGAATATCCTTTTGCACAGACTTTTGTGATCTTTTGGGAAAAGACAATGAATCCGAGACAATAATCTGCACGTTTATTATCTCCGAATTTTTCCTTTTCTGATGTCAACAGCAGATATTATTTAACCACCCTTTATATATACGATCCATTTATACACGAACCTCATTATGAGGCTTGATAAAACGAGCCGCGATAACGCGCTGTTAACTGCTGATGCACAGATAAATGATAATAGATAAACCAGCGAACGTGCAGGGCTCGCATGCCGTGTGATGTAGATAAATGAAAGAAGGTATGAAAAAAGCTAAATAACCACAATACTATTTCCATATAATTTGAGATGTCCGCGAAAAGACTGAAAAATCGCGGAGGGTTATTTTCGAGTTGCGTGTTGGCATAGCAGCATTTTGCGGCAGACTTGGTTAAGATGCGGACGCATCGAATCTGTAACTCGGGGTGCAAATGTGTCGTTACAGTACTCTTTACCTATCTACACCTATCTACCGCCATTGTCATGACTCTTTCTCTCTTTTTCTCCGTCTCGTCCTCTTCGTCGTGGCTATAGAAAAGGCTCTCGAATTTTCATCGTCGACGCCGCTGAAAACCGAAACGACTATGCGCCGCCATTCCTTTCCCTCAACCGCCGAGCGCGCGTTAATCGATACTGGAAACACGGGAAGATACGCCTTCCTGATTAGAATTTTTAAATATTCAACGTCGCATCGCGCGCCGCCGTATCTCGAGAAAATATGAGACGCACCGCCAGGTATTCTAACACCGGGGCTATCTTTGACGGCAGATTAGATTTCGATGAGCCGCATTGCGATTATCCGAGGTTTTACATAGCGAAGCTCTCGCTACGACAGCAATTTTTTTCTGCGCGATGAGCTTTCACGGAAAATGCTTTCGGGGCGGAGCGCGATTGTGCTAGTTTGTAGCGTCATTACGGCACGGTGATAAAATGCTTGATAAATAATTTGTGCTCGGCGTTACTGTATCATGCGCCATAGATCGCGATGCACTGGGGATTTTATTGAAGAATATAAATTATTGTCTGATTAAGCGTGAATAGCGTAACGACGTTATCAAACGTAAATGTTCGTAGTTTATTGTCTTATATATTCCGATTTTAAATTTCAATTCGCGATAAAAATTGCAAACGCGTGAATAGTTGAAATATTTTAGTCTCTAGTTTCATAACTTTTTAAAACTATTCTATAGCGTGACATATGAGATTTAATTTTTATTACTGATTCTAGCGATAAGAAAGATATTGGTCACTAGTTGTTGCTTTTAAAATATAATTTATCGTTGAAATATATGGATATAAAATAGACAGTCTTTCTTGTACGCGTCTCCGGAAGACAAATTATCTCACAAGACAAAGCGTTTTCGATGAGAGCGTATTACGTTTTAATTATTTTCAACTTAAGGTGACTTTCGACGATAAATTAAATTTCATTAAGGAGAACCTTTCTCTGTAGAGCGCATCCGCTCTTGATATCCAAGCGTTAAAAATTTAAATGATATCTACTCTTCCTTTAATTAATGTTTTTATATATTCAATATCAAGTCATGGAAAATATGATACGCGACTCGATGTTTGTACATGGGTAAATATGTTGACGGAAGAATAGTCTGGACAATATAAATGTTTCTACATTTGTAGACTAATGCGGGGATTAAGAGCTTAACGACAGACATTTTGTGCCCGGCGTATTTTGTGTCGGAGAATTGCAGCGCGTGTTTCGGCTGCTTCGCGACATTAAAGTAACAAAATATACGTAAAATGCACGTCCAAATACGCTTACATCGGTCGAGACGTCGCGATTTAGCGCTTAAATTCAGAGACGCGGATAAATATCAGTTTTCATTAGCAGATAAAAGTTTGCGCGCGCGCGAATTGTGGCGTACGCGTTTCATTATAAAACTCGATAGGCCGCTTGTATAACGCGAAGCTTACAATCCGCTCGTAACGCATCGCGCCGAGTAAACACAAAGCCGGTTGTTTCGCAATGTTCCATACAATTTCCGCACATTTTATCCACGAAAGCTAATCCGTTGAAGTGATCATGCAAGTTTCCTTTCTGACATTTGAATTTTAACTGAAATCTGTTATAGAATGCATGTTTAATAGGAAAGAGAACATTGACGTTTGATCGGTTATTTCGCGAGCTTTTATTATTATAAATTATAATTGACAGAAGTAGAATTTTCTTTAGTATATTTTAAGAAGAATTTCATAATAATGTTTGAATTGATATATATTTAATTAACAGTTATCCAATACACACGCACACATATATCTATATATATGAAAGCGTTAATTGTAATAATACTGACATTTCTTTTGATCCCAATGATCATGACTTGATGTTTTTTTACGTCATAACGTCAGGCACCTTCCGACGAGTTTTACCTATTCGCGCGTATTGGAAACGCAGGTGCCGCTCGCGGGACCTCGTCGTACGGGATTAAATCTTTAAATATTCAGCATAGCCACACTGTTGTTTGCGAAACCACACGCAAACACACACACACACGCGCACGTCCGGCCGCGCTCTCTTCGCTCGGAGTCACGCGCTACATTTTGCCGCGAATACTGGCGGAATACGAAATCGCGTTTTCATTCGTCCATTCGCGTCGACGACTTACCACATTGGGCTTTTCTGCGTCGTTTCGAGAGATATTTTCCGGACGAAAAGGAGGACGCGACAGGGGTCGACGCGAGAACGATCGCGGCTCGTTATACTCAGAACGTAGGCGGCCCGTTGCCGCGTCTCTCCGATGGCGAAGTTTTGATGCGTCGGTGAGGCGCGGCGGCTGGCGTGTCAAGTAACTTTATTGAAAAGTTCGCGCGTATTGGAAACGCAGGTGCCGCTCGCGGGACCTCGTCGTACGGGATTAAATCTTTAAATATTCAGCATAGCCGCACTGTTGTTTGCGAAACCACACGCAAACACACACACACACACGCACGTCCGGCCGCGCTCTCTTCGCTCGGAGTCACGCGCTACATTTTGCCGCGAATACTGGCGGAATACGAAATCGCGTTTTCATTCGTCCATTCGCGTCGACGACTTACCACATTGGGCTTTTCTGCGTCGTTTCGAGAGATATTTTCCGGACGGAAAGGAGGACGCGAGAACGATCGCGGCTCGTTATACTCAGAACGTAAGCGGCCCGTTGCCGCGTCTCTTCGATGGCGAAGTTTTGATGCGTCGGTGAGGCGCGGCGGCTGGCGTGTCAAGTAACTTTATTGAAAAGTATCTAGATAAGTCTCGGAGAGAACAAAGGTATGGTGCTCTCTGTGTGTCTCCTCATTCGTGTTTCTCTCGCTCCGCTGCTTCTCCTCGTTCCCGTCTTCATTCACCTCACTTTCCTCTTCTTCTCCCTACTTACCTACCTACCTTACCTATCTACCCACTTACCAACGTAACTTCCTCTCAATCCCAACGCGATCGCGCGATCTTAGAGCGGAATATTGCCTTTTCGTCGTCGAGCAAACAAAATCCTTTCCTGCCGCTCGAACACTCACTGGAAATTGACTCTGCTTATATCGGCTTACTAGCGGCTTCGCAGACTGTCGGTCGCCACTCTCTTCCATATCGCGACGTACGTGATGGTGTTTTTCTTTGGTCGCGGACCACATGCCGACTGTTACTTTTTTATACAGATGCCTCGCTTAAAGCAAGCAGTATCCGGCAAAGTACGCGTCGTTGATGCTGATGATACGGTTCGTTGCGGAGATCAACACGATCGTGACGAATAAGATCTTTGCCCTTCGCAAAACTCACATTTGTGCGAGATTTCTTTAACCTTTCAACGCTGCGAATACTTCAATGGTGTCATCAAGAATTTATATGTTGTATAATTAGTTTTTCTTTATCACTTTTTCTTTTGATCAATTTGATTTTCTTAATGTGTTTGTACATATCGTATATCGCAGAATATATTTCTAAAATCTACTATAAAAACAATAATTTTTATTAATAATCTTGAGTGTAGCTTGAAAATCCTTAGATCTTTATAAAAAAATTAATAATATTCTGATGTTAAAGGTGATGAATTGGTAGCAATTTATCTCTCAAATGGTACATTAAAGTGATGTTATTTAATAATTGACACATAAGAGTTGGCGCGCAAACAAGAATAAATCATCTATGGCTACATAAAATTAAAAATTTTAAAATATCTCTGAGATTTTAATATAATATATTAGTGTCTAAATTTTTGGAAAATTTGGAAGAAAAGACAATTTCCGTTTCATATAATCGTTTATTTTGAGTCATAATATAATATAAATATTTTGGTCCTGTTATCTTATATACCGGATATGTTAAACGCGTCGTTACATTCTCGTTTTGGAGGAGGTAGAGTTTTTTAAACGAAGCGCATCTACCATCTGTCGTGTTCGTCTTGTGCGCCAGTTGCTTTCCGGTGTTCCTCGACCATGAAAGCCACACGTGTTGACATTCTTCGGAAGGCAGAGACGGACACATGCGTCAATCTATATGTAACTTTACCTTCAACGATACATTTCATGCAGATGCAATGTAAGAAATGCAGTCTTATCGTACAGACATGTTTCGCTGAAATATGATATATATATGTGTCATGACTTTCCCGCAACAAACAGATTTAGATTGCAACGACTTGTTACGCGCGATGATTTACGTCTGTAAAGGATAATTATTTCGGGCCAACGAAATGCCTTCATGCCTGCGTGGTTATCAGAAATTGGGTATTTATTTGTACAAAAATACCACATAATGATCGTAATAAATATCAGTATATTCGACGTGTTGTATTCGATAAACAAGTATAAATCGTATACGCAGTTACGTTCACTCTTGTGCATTAATGAACGTTTCTCTGTGCAAATATGTAATGTATGTTAATATAATCTAGGATAGATACGACGATTGAAACTATATAGCGGTTTAATAATGGATGTATATGTGGCGGTATGGTTGGTGGCCTTCCGTATGTTTAACGGATATGGTTTATCTTTGGCCAAGGAAGTTACGTGTGTCGGTGCAGACACCCGCGCTCACACGTCCCAACGATATATATCGGTATAATATATAAGTATCGATATATCACTGCGGCGAATGTGTAAATACGTATGTGGTGAACGTGTATGTATGTGCGTGGCTTGCGTATTAAGCGTGCGACTTATCTTCGAACATGACGTTCTCGCATACGCGAGCGCAAACTCATGGACACGTAGTCTGCATAATGCACGCGACATATATGCACGATCGTGCGCATCTTACGCGTATGCATAAAGGAAGTCTCGGCAGCGATCGACTTTCTGATAAGATGGCTTACCAAAAAATAAAGCTGAATTGCGAAACGACTTTATTAAGCTTTATCAAAATTTTTCCCGATCAATTACAATTAACAGTTTAGTTAATAATTGAATATTTCTTCGAATTTTTGATAATTTTGAAAAAAGGATAAAAGAATGCAATTGCGGATAATGCAATTTTTATTTATAAAAAAAAAATGTGATACCGCGGCTAAAAATATAAAACTATCAAACACAATAGCAATTTTATCTTAGAATCTTCGGCGGACATTTCAGGACATTCTGTGTTCTCATAGTATATGTATGGACACATGTGCTCCTCGATGACTCACAGTCCCCTACATGCCGTATGCACTTTTCTTGTCTTTGCCGAATAACGTCTACGCCCTTTTTCCACGCCATGGCTGGCACAGCGAACATTACTGATCGTACGCAAGAAAACCTGCGGTGTGTTTTCCCGGGCGATTTGCTGTTTTCCTTGGTGCCAGCTGTCCTTTAGTGCCTTACAGCCCTTCTTCGGAGATAAACCTGCAACGCAGAAAAAGGATACCGCGTAGAAGTTTTCTCTTACCGTCATTTGTATTATTCGTTTTTCTTGCTGCGTTACGAAATTGTTTCGCTAACTTCATGAAAATTGCGAATTATTCTAGTTAAAATAATATTAAGTGACAATCGGAAAGTTTAATCGGAAATTCTGTATCGTATGATACAATTAAAGTTGCATGACATGCTGAATAAAATGTTCATGGTTTAACACCGACTTATTTTTGCATGAAGAATTCTTGCATAAGAAGCATTTTCTAGCACGCTTAATTTTATTTTTAATGTTAATTTCATTTTTATCTTTCAACTTATAAAATTCTTGGACGAAGAAAATTTTAATATATTTGTCAATTTAATAAATTGAAAGCTCGTACATCGAAATAATGAATTAATTAATTAAATTAATTTTAATCTTCTTAAATTGCAAACGTTATTATCATCCGGAATTGCCCGAAAAGCCACAATAGAAATAAAATTTAATTATTCTTTCTCTTTCTCTCTCATTGAAACATTCCAAAATCACATATAAACGTTAACCATCATTCTGGTCGATTTGAATTGCAACCCTTTGAGTACACGGCTTCGTGTTCACATTACACATATTAGCGACAAACATGGCTATTTGATCTCGACTCTCGCTAGTGCGATTGTAAACATAAGCCAGTAAGCAAATGCTACGATGATCAGGTGATCTTGTTGTGCGCTAAATAGCTGGAAATAGTGGCTGCGACCAACATGAGCTTTGGACGTTTGAAAATTTTCACCCATATGTTCTCTCTATATTGCACAAATCTCATTCGCATTGTTGTATGTTTAAATAAAATATTGAAAAATTTAACTTATAATATATTAAGCTGTGTACTCATGTTTATCCGAACGATATGAATAAGTATGTGATTTCCAAAAATGTGAAATATTTGTTATTCTACAAAAGTTTAAAGAGATTTTTAAATAATTTTATTCAATCTTTTCCTCGCGAGGGAATTTCTATTCGATCAATGCATTTATCTAACAATAAGTTGTCATATATTTTGAAATATTCGAATTCTTCAATTTTATGCAAACAATGTTTCTACTGAAAGTTTATTCCTTTCTCTGTTCATTAATTTAGAAGACACGACTTGAGTCTCCCTTTTAATTTCCTGACCGCCACGATAGCAAGTAAATATTAACGTCAGTTAGACGAAGAAACTTGAGATGCATTTTCACGATGGGAACTGTACTATCATTGGATTGAGTTACATTTCCGAGCTGCGGAATTCTTTGGTGGTGCCGAGGAAGAGGGA
>NW_021848818.1:872312-891275 GCF_003651465.1 Formica exsecta | reverse complement strand
GGAAAGAGAACGATAGAAAAGAGAGAAAGTGCGCGGTCGAGATTTCCTTTGCAAGTTTTTCTCCCGACTCTCAACGCAACATGTTTCGTTAATTCGAACGGAGTGCTCCGAAGTTTCGTAAGAGGATGTACAAGCGCAGCAAATGCGGGAAAGCGCAGTAAGAGAGCCGTCGCGCCTAACTTCTCGTACGTTTAAGTAACTTCTCGACGCGGCTTTTCCCCCGCAATGGAATGAGCTTCTTTGCGGTATTGTTTTTGCTGTTTCGCGGTTAGTCAGATTTTTTATCCGTAGGCGGTGCCTGTAACACCTACACACACGCGCACACCGAATAAGGGATCAATTATTTTAAACTGTTGCCCCGCAACATTGTTGCTCCGTTTTATATTCAGATTGAGTTATCTTCCGAAATGTTGCTGCGCCAAAGTAAACCATGATAATTTCCTTTGCTTCTAAACTGTTCATTCTACTTTTGCTTTTTCCGCAAATATGATATTTTCTTTGAGTGTTTTTAAACTCAAAAGAAGACAAATTCTCTTCTCTCTTCGCAGAAAAACCTTTAGCGTTTGAAAGAAACTCCTTAAAAATAAATTCCGGATACCTGATTCTTACATTTCCGTAATAGTTGACTTTCGCAGAATGTAACGACTGCGTTGTGGCTCGCCGAGTTTTGTCAATCCGTCACCTGCGATCATTCACTACCCTCGCGCAGAAAATTTACCACCATTCCCATATATCAATCTCACCAAAAACTCTCTTATTGTTCCATCGTTCGGCCTGGTATAGGTTCCTACTACATCCCTCTCGCCACGTACTTGATCCAATCGAGATTTGATATCTCGTCCAGCCTTTTATATCCCGCAGCCTGCTCGATATAAATCTTCCGTGCATTTATCAGACCCGCGACATCATTCACCATTCTCGCGTGCGTACACGTAATGCGTCGCGTGCGTGTCGCGATTTCGCGAGTGGTTTGCAATGGCGCATGGATGCGTGTAAACCGTCGCCAGTGACCCATGGTTAACACGTCCGTTCGTTTAACCCTTCCTCTCTCCCGTGCTGGAGTACACGTGTCCGGTGAATTATTTGAAATCGTCAGGTGGATGCGTTCAAATGATTTTTCGTTGTAATATTGTCCTTTGAACAAAATGTGTGATAATGTGCGTGTGTGATTCTATAATAATATTGATAAAAAATAATAGTTTTGTCATAGATTTTATTATAGATTTATTTTTCATAGATTTTATTATATATAATTTATCTTTTCGTAATATAATTTATTATAAAAAGAAATTAAATCTTTTTTTTTTTTTTCGAGAAAAATTAATACTACTTATCTGCCTCGAGCGATTCGTAAGAAATTTCCTTTATGCATTTTTTTCCATTAGTGACCAATGTCATCACCGACATCTCGACTTTTTCAAATCTTTCTTCTCATTTCTTTTTCTCTTAATTTTTTTGAGATCTCATCTCCTTAGAGGAGAGACACTGAATTACAGATCGCTTCAATACATCAGGCGTGTTCTTACTACGGCAGCAAGAGATTAGCTCATCTGTCACACGTGACCCAAATATCACAGGAAAATCGATTTACGAGCCACATTACTCGATGGGACGGGGTTAGATCGGCAAGCGAGTTTCTGGTTGCCCGATACTCGCGTAGTCCTGTTTTTGTCTAATTCTATTTTTACACACTCGAGACACGGTTGGGAAGCAGCCGCTTCTTTTTCTCTTTCGGCTTGATGGGGGAGGGAAGCGGCGAATCCGAAGCGTGAACAGGAAACGAGAAACTTCGAATTCGCCGCAGGATGCTCGTAGAAATCCTCAGTGTTTATTACGTGTAAGAAACCTTACTCGTAAACAACCGCTGCGCTAATCAAATATCGCGTTTCTCGGAAATCAACTGTAGCAATTTGCAGCGTCTATTTTCTCAAAATCTTAATTTGATCGATTATTTAATTTAATAAAAAATCGAGTGACTTTTTTAAGTTTTCTTTCTCTCTCTCTCTCTCTCTCTCTCTCTCTCTCTCTCTCTCTCTCTCTCTCTCTCTCTCTCTCTCTCTCTCTCTCTCTCTCTCTCTCTCTCTCTCTCTCTCTCTCTCTCTCTCTCTCTCTCTCTCTCTCTCTCTCTCTCTCTCTTTTTTTCTCTCTCTCTCTCTCTCTCTCTCTCTCTCTCTCTCTCTCTCTCTCTCTCTCTCGTTATCAATTTATGTCGGTTTGACGGTCGAATTTTTTTCTCTCTTTTACTTTTACATACGCTTTGCCTTTAACCCGTACGAGTTGCGAGCGATTTACACGCGTAAATCGTCATCACCCCTATGCGTAGCTTCTGCTGCGGAGAATCTTATTTTTATCGGCGCGATGGTGATGGGAGAAGAAAACGTTCCGTCTTTCGCGCGGAAGTAAATGGAAAAAAGATATAGCAGTGAGGCCGTGTATACGATGATAGAGAGACTGCAGCCCGTTGCGACGTAAACGACGTAAAGTATCGACTGATATTTCTTTATCATCATGTGACTGAAAGCTCAAAATGTTAGTAAACGCGCTAGATGCATTATGGCGCAATTTTCGCTCGACACGTCCTCGTATAGGAAATGGATTATTTATGAAAGAATGACGTGCGTGTTTTAACTTTTTACTTTTAGATTATATACATCGAATGTATTTTTATTATTTTGAAATAATTGTGAAATAGAAAGATTAGTAATTGCAAAATGATTGTTGATTATTGAACGGGAGAGTAAAAAGAATATGTACGATTTTATTTAAGAACGCGCGCGTTAAATATTTGTGTGTTTATGCTGAAATACACTTAAATTGAATTCGAAGAAATAAATAACGCGCGCGTTATCAGTGCTCTTACAACTTAGCGAAATACCTTCGATTCATCGTCATGGTTCATTTTGTAATTCGATCGGACACAAAGGTAGTAGCGCTCGAATGCGCTACTTCTTTTTTTCACACGAGTGAGCAGCCACGCGTTCTCGCTACGCGTATATAACAACGTAACATTTTTCCATATTTCCCGTTCTCGGGGAACGGATTTTTCCCTCGGGCAAGCGTTTTATTCTCTGCTGCGCGGCACGCAACGTAATTACCGCCGAATGAAATGCAACGCCCGCCGGTAACGTCATTTCAAGAAGCGAGTACGGAAAGCCGCGTCGTCATTGAGAAACATCGCGGAATTTTTCCGGAATTTTAAAACCGTACTCGCGCCGCCTGTTGCACTTCTTTGGCGAATCGGCTTTTTCTTTTTGTTCTACATTTTTTTTAAATTTTTTTTCCTTTTCAACGTGCTGCCTTGCTTTTGTTCTCGAACCGGTTACCACCCCGCCATTGTGCCGCGCCGTAAAAGGGTTTATGCGTACAAATCGTGCTTGTTCATCCCGCGGATCGAGTTGAAACTCAATTTTTTTCTCTACCCTGTGAAGGAAAAAGTAAAGGAGGGTAAGATCGCATTGGGGGGCATTTTGCTCTCTCTCTCTCTCTCTCTCTTTCTCTCTTCGTCGAAAGTCGATCGGATACCGGAGGAAATCGAGTGGAAATCCAGGAGAGCGCGTCGTTGCAACTCGGAAGCGACGTAACGAAGTTTCGAGTCGCTGCAGCGGAAGTCGGCCGACACTTCGTTTCTTCGAGCGAGTGCCGCGACTTCGCGCGCGAGAATATCGCATATCGCGCATATAGGGCGATATATTTGTATATCGTTTCTCTGCTTTTTCTTTTTTTTTCTCTGTCTTCGATCGGCGAAATTTTGCGTTGCGGTAGTGCCATCGCCAAATTCGTTTTGTCGCTGGGGGCAAATTGGAATTTCTGGCTACTATTCTATCGTTGACGTAGCTATGTAATTGAGAGATATTTGAAAGTTAGTGGTACAAATCGATAATTTGACCGAACTTGTCAAACATTACATAGAAATAATAAGAAGATTAATCACAAATTTTCACACTCATAATTTATCAAAAATAGTGCACACACTGAAATAAAACAGATTATAATCTAAAATATCTAACCATCTAGAGATAAAAGGGTCATTTATGAAATATGCATCGTTTTAAGAAAATAAAATCGCTATTAAGTAAAAGTAAAATTAAGGAAAGGATGTTTAGTCATAATTTCCTCATAGTTTTGTTTTAACAATTTATTTTTACATAATCTAATTATCCACGTAACATCACGAACTTATTCGGTTCGTGACGTCAATAATGACAGTTCACGGTTTCTTTCGCGAAGCGGCGATCTCGCGTACTCTATATTTCGTTCTATTCGAGTCATTCAAGTCATTGTCCAAATGGTTCTCGTCTCGTTCTCACATAATCAGGAAATTCTGCTGCCTTTGCTTGTTGGCGTTGTGTCTTACCAACAAGGAGATAGATGTGGACTGGATGGCGGCCCGTAACTCCGTTCGATCCTCTCCTCCCAATAAGACAAAAAAGAGACGGCGAAGCACCCCCGGAGGATCCTCCGAAGACTCGCGAGAATCGAATTACTGCCGTCGGAAATGATTTATATTCCGCGGATTCTAGGAGCTTCCTTAACCCATTTCTCAGAATCTCTTAAGGTGTGCGCGCCTTTTTCCATCGCACCCTTGATGGCACCCCCATCCACCGTACTATCCCCACCGTACTATCGGCCACCGACCCTGTCTCCTCCTCTCCTCTCTCCCTCTCTCTGCGTCTCCCGTGGAACTTGCGTACAAGTTTCGCGCGCGTTACACGAAACGGAAATTGTTCTGTCTCGCAAATCATGCCCAGTCTCTTCTCGTACTGCGAATCACCGCCGCTTGCGTTACGCGCAACGCACGCGTCGCGTGTTCGTCCATATTGCCGGAAACATCAATACCCAATACTCTTACTTAGCCAATAAACGAAGAACAAGTAATCATGCTATTCGATACTTGGAAAAGATCGATACTTAGTAATATCGGTTCTGTCGAAACTTTCTGCTAGAGTATGAATATGCTCGGCGGTATATCGGCATCAATATTTTTGAAGAATAGTATCGCGTAGCATCGTTATTTTTCATTTACTGAGCTAAGTCGAAGTATCGAGTATCGATACATCGGATGCTTACGCGCGTAAACAACAATAAGCGATACCTGTAAGCTATCCTTTTATCTATGCAGATAGCGCAGACTCTATTTGGATCGCTTATCAACCATTATATTCTTTTCTTTTGTTTTTGGAGTAAAACCTTTAGTCAAAGAAATGTTGAGTTAGATATTTCCCCGGTACCACGATCTTTTTTTGCCTCTATATTTATATTAAAGTTAATAATGATTATTATTTTCTACTTTTTTAAATACTTGTAAATTAATTTTACGTACTAAATTAAATAGTAAATTAAAACACACTCTTTTTTTTATTCTTTACATAGTTGATGCAATTTTTAGCAAGCTAGAGGCAATATAACATCAAGTACGTAATACGCGGAAAAACCGTGTAATTTTATAATTTACGACATGATGCTTTGGAGCTCTCGTGAGCTTCTAGATGCGTATGTAAGTACGCTTTTTGCGTATTTTCTCAGTTTGCAGGAGCGTGTCACGGACGACGCGAACCCCGAGGCAGCACATTTATTTGTATAGGAGATGCATTACATCAGGCATTTTCGAGAATTAATTATCTGACTGAGTAATTATTGTAAAGCACACGTCCATCGCGGAGCGTATCATACAGTGATGCGAAACTATTTAATTAACGCTGTTGTGCACTAATGAATCTCCTTCGTCATCGATTTTGGCTAATACCAGTAACTGTCACAAAATTCGGTACATACACATATGTACGTATCGGCTTAAGCATTAAAATATTAATCGTATTATTTTCCGAGTCAAAATTGCAATTTTATCAGATCAGTATATCTTTATGTCAATGAAAGTAATTTCCGAGAAAAATTCAGTAAAATGTTCTCCGCTTAATATGACAAAGCAGTAGTAATGAATCTGCCGAAATCTTTTATTTAATTATAATTCAGGAAAAGTGTGCGTCTTCTCAGATATAAACTATCTAAGAAGCAAATGCTTGCGATTTTCTAAGAGATCGTTTCTCAGAAATGTACGTACCAGCAGCTTCCGCCGTCGACGAAACCTAACGATCGATATGCGCAGTGCTATCAGTGTCGTATCTCCGGCGTGTGTAATGTCTCGTCTAATTAGCGCCCGTGCTAATCTCAGGGGTCTAGGCAGGCAGACGGATTATCCTGGGGGGCCATCATTGAGCCACGCATTCCTTGCAAATGCATAATCGCTACCGTTGCTTCGCTGTGCGCTATAATGCCGCACTGCGCCGCCTATACTTCCATCAGTATCAAGTAGAGTGGCGGATATAAATGACGGGTCTCTCGCTCGACGAATAACGACGGCTATTCTGAATCGCGTCGCTAATATTATCTCGTTGTGTATGATGCGAGCATATATCGGCATCCCGCGCGGTGTCGACAAAATCGTGATTCGCTCGTGACAGATGAGAAGACATACTCAGTCCCGAGTGCTTCATTATTCGATATCATCAAAACTTGATTCGTTCCGGGCGAAAATATGTTTCTACGCAGATATTTTCCGCCGAGACATAAAAGAGGAATCCGAAACTTCAGAAATTGCAATCCCGTCTTATATGAGACTGGGTCCAATTACGTACGAATCTTCATTACGCTTTATTCGTTCGTCTTCTATATGAAGCATGATAGCACATGAACGCGATCCGAATCATGAAAAAGTTATTCGTTTAATGGGCCCGTTTTACGTTCTCAAAGAAGTTTTCTTCACAATTCGATTAATGAGTCTGGGAATGGAAATGGGTTAAGCCGTTTTAATAGCAGAGATTCTAATAGAGGGAGATTTACGTTCTTCTATGTAATTTCGTACGCGAGTAATCAGTAGCTAAAGCTCATCATCTATGCAACGGCGCTTCATTATCTCATGACGTGACATTCATCTAGTCTCGAATCTAGGATTGTATGAATGCGTGCGATAAAGTTCGAAAAACGCGATGCGGTACTTTGCAGAATTGGCTAAATGTAGAAAAGTCTCTGCTTCATTATAATTCTGCCACCGCCAGCCTGACGCTCGAATGAATTTCCCATCGAAAGCGTGACTGCGAAATTCGCGGACCGCGCATTAGCAAACAGACGCGTCAATGAAATCGGACGATCAATCGATCGACGGCGGCTCTTCTCGTATTATAACGTCCGCTCGCTAATTATAGCTCGCTAATCTCGGGAGAGTAGGCGGGCCGGTACTAGCATTACGCCGATACGACTATGCTTTGTCGGCATAATCACTCTGGTTTCCGGTGCTCGTATCCTTTTACTTTCTCCACCAGCGACTGTAAATACACGGCGCGGAAATGGATTTTACTTGAAACAAAAAAGCATGCCATTAAAGACATCTCATTTTTATTAGGTATAATAAGATCGAATCAAATGAGATTAATCTCGCGAAACGTCTTAGCTACTTAAAGAAGTCATGCTTTACTCGTAATAATATAATATTTTGCTTGTCTGCATTTTAACAACATTTAAGTTTTCGTAAATCATTTTACATACTTTCAGCGACATAAGAGTTAATATTATCTCATTAAAAAATAAATTAATAGATTATATTATCTTATTTTATTTTAATATGGTAAATGGCATTATGCGATATGTATAATGAATTAAAAATCCCTATTATGTGTATTTCGAAAGCAGATAACCATAATCGGTTAATTACCCTTATTAATATTATATGATTAATCGTATCATGCGGTTTAATAATCGAGTGATCTGAATAATCATTATAGAATATCGAATATTGCGATTTATCTCTATTCTGTAGTGTTTATTATACTGTATAATATATTCTACATAGATTACTGTCGCGGAAGTAAAACTGTTGTGAAACAAGCCGGAGATCTATTTGGGAATATAATACAGTAAAATGAAAAAAAAACGATGAAAATGCCTGCGGGTTTATACAGAAATGTTTAGCCGGGTCTGACGATTTATCTATCAAGTAGCGAACCGCGTTTGTACGCGAAATTGGCTTTACATCAACGAGAAAATCGGGGGAGGGGCCGTGACGTGCTTACTACTTTTGTCGATGAAACGAAAGATGAAATCGAGTATCCTGGACGCGTAACGCTTTGGCTAATTAGCAAGTGCGCTTATCGCAGGAACGTAACTGTGGACGGACGGATTATCCGGAGCCGATCTTCTAGACGCGCGTTCACGAAACGACGAGTTGAAATCCGCGTAGCATAGTCTTGGTAGCGTAGCGGTATTACGGCTTTACGGTCGTTCGTGTAACGTCGTGGCGATAAGTTGCCTCGCGATACGCTAAAATCGATCACGCCCCCGAGCTCGCATTAGGTACACGTGGAGCTTCGCGAGCGTAACGTGGCATTACGGTGAAACATTGACAGAGCGATTCAATAAACCGCGACTTCAATCCCGTTCCCTTGAAGCAAATTGTCATTTATTGAAAGTGTGTAATTATTTGATTTTTATGGTAACGCATTCACGGTATAACCGAGACTTTTCATTCTGTCGCTTTTTCTCAGTGAAGAAATCAGTAGGAATTTCCACGGTGAAATGAAAGAAGAGATTAATGTAGTTATTCTAGTTCTAAATGGATAGAAAAAGTTCATCAGAACAGGAATAGAAAATGTATCACAGAGAGAGAGAGAGAAAGAATGGCAAACACGAGAACACATTTCACGCGAAATGGCAGGATTTCGTCGTGCAATTTTTCCATTTGAGGAAGTACGGATATATTGATGACGTACATATTACAGATGACATTTGTATTACAGATTTATTAATGGCTAAAATAAATAGCAAGATGTTATAATTTATAACGTGGTTCCTTTTGGAAAATGTATTCAGGGCACATTGATCCACAGTATCGATATTCATGATTCTGTCGAAAGTACAATTTATAATTTAGCGCTGTCTTTTATTATTATAGCAAATGTGTCACAAAACTGCTTTGTTATCTTCATTTTTATTTTTATATAGCATTATGATAACTGACGTGTATGTAATTTTTATTCGATGCATCAAAAACGCGGTTCCCGCGCGATCGAGACTTTGGAAGTATCTTCGGAACTCAACGCATTAAAGAATAGATCGAATTAACCGACTTTTTAATCCATTAAATGTCAAAGTATTAAAGTAGCGAGCGATACATAGTTCGCGAAGTATCTAAGTGCTACTTAGATGTACTTTTCCCGCTCTTTAATAAACTGTTAATGCGGAAGATCAATCATACTCGCTAGGAACTTTTAGCGTTCTCCGCCAAAAATATAGATCGTAATTAGCCTGGCTTTTTCGTGTCCTCTTTTCACGCATTAAAGAATATCCGAGATATCCCGGGATCGTATGATACGGGGTAACGGAAAGACATTTTGCACTGTGCTGTTTAATATTTTATAACTCCGTCGAAGATCGATTGTATTCTTTATGCATCAGGCGCGCATACAACTTGGGTATTAAAGCAGCACTCCAGTAAAATGGGATATTTGTCGAAACTTTCCTTGCTTTGCGTGAATAAATTAGAGGAACAAAGTACTAAGACATGGCCGTTTTCGATGTATCAAATATAGCGCATCGAAAGAAGATTCGTATTCTCATCGATATATATCATCAGACACACATATTGTCATTGTGTAACGAAAATCTTCTCGAAATTTTCCCATTGTCATAGCTTTTTAAGCATTCTCAGAAATAAGAATCATTAATATTTCACGAAACTTTGTGGAGATAATTTTAATATGATTTATCGTTAAGGTTCAGTCTTTCGTTATACATTAAGTGAGGAACGATTTTTTGTTAGCAACGGAAGAGCATTGTAAATATTTCTAAAGAATTAAGCGAACTTTATGGACAACGATTTTGAAATGCATTTTATTTGTACCTAATCGTCGTGCGAATGCAGCTCACGGACGGGCAACTGTAAAGGTATACTAATTAAACTGTTTTGAATTAATGACATCGTAACGAGGCAATTTCTTTCTGGGTCAAAGTTGTTAGAGTTTTTAATCGGACGGTCGTGGACGTTTGAACGTTTCCTGCCTAACTCCGAGAGAAGACGTAACGTGCGGAATACCGTAGTCTCGTCAGAGATAACGACGACGCTCCTCTTAATTATTCGCTTAATTATCATTATTACTATTTTCCCTCGACGCGCTTAAATAACGTGAAACGCGGAGTGGGAGTTTAGGTGACACGTTCTTCCGAAGATGTTATATAATCGATAACTTAATCTAACCAATCATAGTTTTATCTTAATTTTTGATTCATATTATTGAAGATTTATTAGATTATTAATTTTGTGTTTTTGGTCACAATTTTATATGTATATATATATATCTCTCTCGAGTTAAAATTTCGTTATTTTATTGCCAAACGAACCGCTTATGCCACTCACTTCAAAAACTGGTATTTGTTGGTAAATTTGTTGCGCAACAAATTTAAATGCATTAAATTGGGCTGTTGGATCGCGCACATGTTATTTTTTCAAACGTATACATATAACACAAAATGAATTTTGTCAGTAAATTAAAAATATTGCCTTCATAGAGCGGCAAATAAATTTGAAGAGAATAGCCAGGATTAATGCACATTCACCTGTTTTTATTTTTTTCTCCAAGAGGTTTCGCATTGAGAATATTTAACAAGAATATATGCCAGTAATTGTTCTCGCATATTTCGTATTTAAACCATACGTTTTTTTTTTGCACCGCTAATTCCGTTTAGCAACGTGCATGGTAGAGCATGGTAGTACGAACAATATGCTTATAAGCGCAATTAATCTCAAGCATGGTATGTCTGCGCGAGAATAGCGGTGGACAGCGGCGCGGAATTAATTAAATGTCACATAGAAAAGAATGTCTCGTGGCATTTGTCGCGATCGATCTGACATTTTTCATTTGCGGAAGAATGGCATGAGCTTCGCTCGCACTATCACGAACAAAAGTGGGCTATCACGTTTCACTCTCGAATTTCGAGGACACCGACATCACGCAGTCCTCTCGTCTTCGTGACGCGTCCTTTATGTGTTTTTTGGGTCGCATCTTCTCGAGGACCTCCGTTATCTCGCGACCTTTTTTTACGCGTCCCCGTCCGCCCTCGCGTTTTGCTGGCCCCTCATTCTCGATATCGTTGTAGCACGAACGTTTCGAATGGCTTTTAATCGAAAGTCGGTATTTTTGAGGGGGACAACTGCGGCAGGGTCGCGAAAAAATGAACGGAGGGACCAGCGCGCGTTATTCCCTAGGATAACGCCGATAAAAACGTTTCTACTGGGCGAGGATTCATCAAGTATTTTACCGAAGAGCGACAGGTGACAGAAGAGATTACTTTTACGTTTGAGCGCGTATTGGCGATATAAGCGTGAATATAGGTACCTATTTCCCCTTCTCGTGTCATGTATAAGTAGGAGAGGGAAGGAGGGGTGGTACTTTTCGCTCTCTCATATCTCTCGTTCCATCCCACCTTCCATTCGGCAAATATCTTTCTTGTAGGTCAGTTATATATCACGGGCCATGCTCGCTAAAGGATTTCAATTCCGGCCGACGTCCGTCGTTTGGCGAACGATTTTCGATAAGCGTGACACATTGGGACTCGCAAAAAGCGAATCGCGCCGTTCGCTGTCGATTGATTTCTGAATTTTTATCCGGAGGACTTTGGTGAGTGCCCTTTTGAGATGTTGGCCCGCGATCACGCAAGAAACTCACACGAGTCGTATTTTCGAAGTGCGATTACGCGATTTAATTCGATTCAACGGTCGTAAAGCATCTTCTTAATGATATTAACAGTTTAAAAACAATTTTTTTATTACACTTACTACTCTTACTATTCCGTCTTTTAACATTTTAACAATATATATTTCATGAGTTTTATTTGAATGAATACCCACCCACTGATCTCGCGGTCGAAAAACGCTTTTTTACCGCGTACGCCGCCCTTTCTAACTGCTTCCGTATTTCCTTTTTTTTTTTTTAGTTTTCTCTATTTTTGTTTCTTCATTTGACGTTGGGCGGTGGTAAGCCCGATGGCATGTGCGCGATCCATGCTCAAATGGCCTAACTCGTTTTATCCAGTTTTATTCAGAAAATGTTTTTCGTGTAACGTTACTGCGGAAGTCGAAGTCCGGCGGACTTAATTGGGTTTTGTTCCATGCCCTTCGATCGCTCGACTGACCGCTACAGTAGCCGCGACTTTTGCTGCAACCCTCTCTTTGCAACCTTCTACCCTTTATACCGACTATCCTCCCCCTACCTCGCGTTCTCAAAAAGCGCCGCAACAACGTACTCGCGTTTTTTAGCGAAATCTTTTCTGTTGTTCGGTCAGCTGCTTGCTTTTTACTCTATTTTTAGTCTCCCTCCTTTCCTCCTCCTCTTTTTAATAAAAATTGTCGGTCGTTATGGTCTACGTCGAGCAATGCAATAAGAAGTTCACGGTTGTAAGCACAGCAAACTGAGGTATAATGGTCGTGTTTATGGCGGTATTGATGCAATATTTACGACATTTTAAGGAATATTTCGTTTAACTTTCGATGGTGTATAATCGGATTTATCGAAGGGAAAACGCTCAGTCGCTGCGGCGAGGACTGGAGTCCCGATCGGTTTTCATTATTTCGCGAGACGGAAACGAAAGACTACGAGAAACTTAAATATTGGGTGCTAATGGCTTTAATTGATTTTAATCAGAGCTCAGCTGCCGAGCTGTATCTTTCGTATCGGAAGTTTCGCCGTATCCAATATCTTTTTCTTCTCTCGCCGGAAACTTCGTCGAGAGGAAAGTTGCCCTTCCTCTTCTCGACACTTCGAAAACTAAAATAGGGCGATCCAGGATATCTATTATCCTTAACGCCCCGTGCGGCGGCACTCGTCCTTTCTTTTTATTTTTTTTTTTTTATTTTTTATTCGCTTGAAAGATTTGTCTCACGCGTACCAGCGCAAACGTACTCTGACTTAAGTGGGCTAATTAACTTTATCCGGGAAATCCTTTTTATTTAACGTTTGACAAAAGTTGAACTTTGGCCGCATTTAATTGAGTTTTATTCCGAGCCTTTGGCGCACGCAGAGCCACAGGCACGAGTCGTCGTTTCCTCGCTCTTCCCCGTACTTTCACTCATCGTATCCGCAGGAATTTTCTGCGTTGCTCCTCTGTAGTTAACCATACCTTTTTTTTTTTTACTTAGCTACTCCACCGCGCTCCTACCCTTCCGTACTCGTACGAGAGACTCGTTAGGCACCGGGGATATCTTTATCTACGCTAATTTTTATCTCCGCCCGAGAAAGATTCCTCGCGAAATTCCACGTGTCTCCGGCAGCAGTTGTGAATGGATGAAAAAGAAAGAACGCATATAGCGACAGCGATGATGGCGTTGCCGCTCGAGAATTCGTCATAAATGATTCGACTAATTTCATCCGGGATACCGTTCTTCTGCCCTCACGACGTATCTCGGAAGTCAAACTTAATCGAGTTTGGTTTACGTCTGCCAATAGCCGCGAATTTGCTCTGTCTCTCTCTTTCTCTCTTTTTCTCTTTCCCCTCGGCAACATCGGTATCCGGCGCTTCCCGCGCGTTTTCCACCGGGATTTTCCCCGTTGTTCGGTTATCGATCCCTGCTGCCCCCTCGTCCCTCGCCACACCCCTCGCGGCACCCCTCAGACAACACTGCCTGCCTGCCTGCCGGCACTTTTCCGTCGTTGCTCGCGCGATGTTAAACGCGCGCGAAATCGACTCGGACGAAGTCACTCCCGCGGGACGATTTCGCGAGAGTATATTCTGTAGAGCTCTACCCCCGAATCTTCTTCTCGAGTTTTTACGCCTTTTCTCGCCGAAACTGTCGCGCCCATTCTTTTGCATTTTTCTCGTCTTTTTAAATCTCTTTCGATCGTTCTTACATGTTAGACGAGATGTCTCAAGAAAGAAGTATGGTGCTAGGAAGATTCGAAATCGATTCTTTTTCCAGTCAGGATGTAAATTCTTATGTTTTATTCTTTCTTAAAAATATATGGATTCTATGAAATATCTCTATTTTATTAATAAAATCTATTATATTAAATTTTTAGTACGAGAATAAAATAAGATTAGATTCTAGCTAGCAACAAATCTAATGTAAAATATGTGAAGAGGAGGATTTTCTTTTAATACAATATATATCTTTCCTGAGACACACTGTGAAAATATATCTTCTAAATAGAAATACAAGAAGAGCACTTTATGAACACACTAGAGACGAGCTACGTTCCTCTTCAACGTTCGAGTAATCCAGTGACACGCTGATCCACTGAGATGTAATAGTAAGTTTCGTAAAGCGTATCGCATTTGTGGATGAGTACCGTTTTGAGCTCGCCCGACGCCTCGACGACGCGATGCATTCAATCTCCGTTTCTTCATTTTCATTAGCATGCTATCTATAGTGTTGCTTACGACGCTACTTCGAGGGGCCATTGAAGCACCCTTTTGACTAACCCTTTGTAGCTCGCGCAAAGAGCTTGCAGTGAGTTAACATCTAGTCTCTATGGATGCTTTATAATACCTAACACAGTATTAAAAATATTGATAAAAAAAAAAGAATTTAATATGACATCATGTGTGACATGTTAATAATTATTTTCATTATGTTAATAATTATTCATATTTTATATATATGACAAATCCAATAATATATTAATAAAATAAGTTTAAATATCAAATATTAATTTAAAATAAAACAATTATATTATATATGCCAAAAATGTTATATTTTATATAAAAGATACATTTGTTACCAATTGAGTAAAATTGCATTATTTGTGGAAACAACATTATATATCCGATTAAAGCAGGTGTTAGATATGATAATATAAACTGTATTGTAAATTTAAATCGCTCCATAAGCGAAGCGCGTACATGCGTTACGACGTTACGATAGTGCAGTATACGTATCTTTTATGCATCGTTTCTCCTCTTGTTATGGCCACTTATCACTTTAGACGGCTCTCGTCATATGCTCTATAATATATGTATTTGATTTTGTATAAACGCGTGAATGTTGAATGAACTATGGTTAAAACTTTAAATTAAACTATTGCCGTTTCGGTGAAAGAGGATTTTTTTTTTTCAGATTGATACGATCCACGAATATATACATTTCAAAAAAGAATTTATGAAATCGATAGATTATTTTTGCAATGAAAAACATCGTTACGCGCTTAAGTCACGTCGTAAAATTGAGATATGGCTTTAAAACAATGCTGTATTTAATGTGTATACGACGGATTCTTTTTTAATAATATTTTACTAGCAATTCGTATCTCATGTTATTCTTTCGCATCGCTGCTCATTCCTAGCAAATGGAACGCAGCATATAGTCGAATAATTTCATTTATATGCTCGGAGATTATACTAATTATGAAAGAAACTGTCGCCGTGAATATTATGCCATGGAAATTCATGTGAGAACTTTACATGCGTTATATATGAGTACTATATCCTGTATCTTAATATAGAGTAGTTTAAAATTACGTATCATAATATACTTGTTTTTGTCTGCATTAATGTCAAAGGTGATAAGCCAAAATACGTCTCAGTTTCAATTATTAATTACTTTCGGAAAATAAATTACCACATTGAAAAGATAATTTAAAGAAATGGATAAATTGATATATAAGGAGCTTATTATTTTTAAAAAGCAAAAGAAGGAAAGAGAAATGATTTCTTTGAATTTTCTCAAAAATTGCGCATCAAGTCGGAATCACAAATATACGTCGATCGAGTGTTTTAGCGTATCGAGGATTAAAGGAGCGTGAACGCTGGACGCGAATACGATACGCTCGGACATGTACGCGCGGACACGCACATCCACGCGAAATTGCGTGTACACGTCGTGGACACCCGGCGAATTCCCTCGTGCAGGCATGTCCAATCATTGGTGTAGGAATTAGAGTCTCGATGCACACATACCTCCCCCTCCGTGGTGTCCATCACCCCTGTTTCCCCCCTTTCCCCGGTCGTCCGTGCACTTGGTTCGCCAAATTAATGAACAATGTCAACGTCGGCGGCGTCGCTACGCATCGCGCATACGGGATACGTTCATAAAATTCGCTGACGAATCAGTCGCATTTGGATAATTTTGTTATCCCGCCGCAGCCAGAACTTTCTGCGTGATGAAACCTTATTTGTGTAGGGGCCCCACGGGATTTGCAGGCGCGTGCGTTTACGCGAAATCGAATCGTAATCGGATTTCTTCGTCCACTCTGACTCTTTGCGGTTTTCGAGTTTCCAGAGATATCGGGCTATCAAATCTGATTCGTTCGGGGCGCGATGAGATTTTACGCAATAAGTTCCACCGTTGGAAGAATTTAAAGTTGATGATTTTAATCAAGATTTCATTAGTCTTCCTCTCGCAATGTCAACTAGTTTGGTAACTTGAGAATCTTAAATGAAATTTTTCATAAAATTCTCTCTTCTTTAAGTGTGCGTATAATCGAAAAACAAGAAGACACAAAAAGTTTGAGTATCATTTAGATTTCCCTTTAGAGATCATTCAGAGATAAAAATATCCCCTCTAAGATTACAATTCGCGATGTTATTGTCGCGAATTAAGTGTTTCACGAGACATCGCAAGAGTACATCGCGATAAAATACGAGCGTCGCGGATTAAAGTGTCCCTGATCGACCCAAATAACGATCCTCCCTCTCATTCCAGGTTAGCAGCGCTACGTCGGCGAGATACCGACGACGACGACGACGACGAGGACGAGGACAACGACGACGTGGAAGACGACAGCGGCGTAATCGCGCCGCGAAGGTAGTGGGGTTGAAAATCGACGCTTGCCCGGTGTCACCCTCTCTCCTCCAGCATCTCGCCCCTCAATCGCTTACTCGTGCGTACCCTTCCAAAGGTCCACTGCCCCTATCTTTTCCTCCTATCTGTTCCTTCGTACGTGTACTACCCGTGAAGTTTTACCGCCATATCCACGTGCGTGCACAACGAGCATACGCGTATAGAAAGTCACACGCGTAATCATCACGCATACGCAGATACGGTTCCGAAAGACGGAGAGAGAAAGGTACGCGTTAATACGAACGGCGCTTGCGCGTGATATCGGCGCGGAGAGTGGGAGTAGGAGTGGGGAGTGCGGCGCTTGGTGGGGAGCGTCATCTGTCGCGACGTTAGTGTGACGGCGACCGGCAGCGGGTGCGGATGGTGCTTATCAGTGTGCGCGTGTTTGTCGTGACGTTGCGCAATAAGGGACGTAATAACGGTTGTTTATCCTAACGTCGCTCGCGCGTGGACGCTTGAACGCGTGAGCGCGGGTGGGTGTTGGTTGCGACTCTCGCCTTCTACTTTCCCTTCGTCGTGCATCGGCCGTCTCGCGGCTTCGCGAATGTGCCGCTTGGCCGCTGCGAGGCGGTCCATCGTCCTCGGGAAAACATGCGCGCGGCGGGCCGCCGGTGGACGACCGTGGATGCAACGACCGCAACAAACGGGAACGTCGCGCCGCACGTGACTGCCGCGACACCCGCGCAGCTGCTTCCGGCGCAGTGAGTGTTTGAGAGAAAGCAACGCGCGCCTTCTCTCTTCCCGCCGTATACGCTCGATAGATAATAAGTTAATTCGCGCGCGTCACAGTGTCTCTCGCGGGCGTAATCAAGGGTGCTTCGGATCGCACAGTGTGACGGTGATAATACACGGTGCGAGGGGTACGTGTTCGCCATTCCTTCCGGAGTTCCGTTCTCGCGTGTGCCGATTTTCGGTCGTTCAGTGCCCGCGACGGAGACTACGAACCCTGGCACGTCATTCCGAGCGTCGCTGCGACACCATCGCGAGGAAAGGATGAGGCGAGCCAGCCTCCGCGTTGCTCCCAGGATGCACCCGTTGCTGTCCTGCTGGTGCTTCGTCGCGACGGTCACCCTCGCTCTGGCCGCTTGGCAGGAGAACGTCAGGCCGAAGATGTACGTCCAGTTAGGTGAGTGATCATTTGTCATTTCTGTGCGCGCGGATGAATAACGTACAGTGTAGTTTTCTCCATTCGTCCCCCTTTGTCCTTGTTTCGTGTTTGTCGTATGAATTAGTGCGTGGTAATGATTAATAATTTCGGTCATTGATCTTGCGCGAGTGCAGCTCGCAGATCGTCAACAAGTTTACTTTGACGTATTTCCAATCGTCAAATGGTGTATTCGAGTCTCCAATGACATTCGATAAATATTTCCGACGCGACTGCGCAAACTAATAATTTTATTAACCGCGTAGAAATTTATTTAAGCAAATTAATACGTGTTTTACGGGAAAGAAAAATTTTCGGGCAAGAAAAAAGCTCGAAGGATAATCGAAAAGAATATGGTGACGACGAGAAGTTTAGCCATTGTTATTCTTATTTGGCTTTGTGTTTAGCCATTATTCGTGAATTTCAACATCAATATTGAGCGACGTTTCACATATATTGAATAGTAACCTCCACGCGATAGAGGTTAAGGACTTCCGCAAAGTTCGAAGCCGCATTCTCGAAGGCCGAGAGAGAGGTTTGCTTATGTAATGATCGTGAAGTTGCAGCGAATGCAGGTTCATGCACCTTCCCCATTCGCGGATGGATTTTCCCTTGTCGAGGAAGGATTGTTCCGTTTCGAGTCGGTGACTGCAAACTTTAATCAGCGGTATAATCCCCCCCCCTTCACCCCCCGACTTTCCTTACTCGAATAAGAAAACAGACACAAAGATATCGACCGCGGTGTTCCGGTTATATTATTAAAGCACGATTCGCCGGCGATAAAATACATATATATATATTTCTCATTAGTTAATCTCGTGGCTTTGTTCTATTATGCTAACAGTTTGTCCATCATATCACAAACACGAAACATGGGGCAACGAAGCGAAAACGAGCCTGCAGAAATTTCAATGCGTTATAAACGCGTTGCGATTTTTGTTTTATTCAAAGTCTCACAGCTGATTTAGAAGCTATGTGATTCAACGCTGTGATTATTCCCCCC
>NW_021848818.1:858088-872031 GCF_003651465.1 Formica exsecta | reverse complement strand
CCCCCCCCCCCCTCCAGCGCTATTTATGCATTTCGCGAAGATTTTTCATGTATTCACGATATGTTCTACACCCGGGCAAATATTTTTACATCGAATATATGAATATTGAATATGTAAATACTGGACGTTTTTGCGAAGTAAAATTATTAGTACGACAAAAGTTTTTTTCTTTCGGATAATTACTCGAAATTAATGTGTTATATATTGTTATACATTGTTTCACCTGGTCTTGAATACTTCGATGTACATAACATCGATAACACCAGGCTAATTATGATACATTTACATCTCAAAATTACGAATAAATTATCGAACCAAATTTTTGATTTTAAATATTGCTTACTAAAATAGAATAATTAGAGATTAATATTTTGATCAGTGATAAGAACAATGGCTGTTTAAACGTGTTTTTATGTAAGATAATAATCGTATAAATACTCTATATAAGAATCTTTAATATATATGAAGGAAGATAATTTTTTTAGATTTATGTATTATTCCGCAAAAATTAACGTTACTCATCTTGTTTCCTATCAGAATTGCGTTAACTTCCACATGCGATATTCACTTTAATAAATATCCCGTGAGAGAAACTTATTAACTTCAACTTTGTAACACAGTGCGAAAGATAAACGGAAGTGTCGGTTTACGTTATGTTATATAAACTTCTTCCTGTGTGTTTACCAGAATTACAACATTCCACGAGACCGCGCATAAATGGTACAGGAGCAGTTTCCCGTTAATTCCGCGAGTAGCATTATTTCTAAAAAGCTCTTTCGTCGACTGTAACGAGCGTGCTTTGGGCAAACTGTCGTTTCTTCTCGGCGGTCCTTCAAAACCCATTTGTTACTCTCCTTTCTCGGGAATTACATCCTCCGCGCGCATAACTAATTCAAACGGACACGCCGCGTCGACGACAAGTTTTATCGAGAACTGGATCCAAAAGGGACGAGAGCAGGAGGGAGGGGGAAGTGGCGTATAAAGCGTCCTACATCTGAGGCACTCGACCTTAACGGCGCTCCGCGTGTTTCCTACGTTTTCGCGTAGGGGGGGGAGGGAGGAGGGAGCCGAACGATTTGAGTGATAGCCCCGAGAACTCGAATGTTTAGAACTCGCCGTTTTCTTCCCCGCGTCTGACGCCCATCTCTCCCGTAGAGCGTGCATTTAGAGTGCGCTATTAATATGTTCTTGCATAAAAATTGGCGTTTTCTTCTGATGTTTCAGTTTAAATTCGAGCCGAGTCGATAAAAGAGTTATATTTTATTTAAAATAATTTTTTATTAACGGGAATAAATTTTTTACTACAACTGCGCGCACAGCTAGAAACGTAGACATAAATAGGGTTTTATTCATGGCGTTCAATAGCGATAGCAAATTTTCAACTCGTAACTCTCGAAAAGCGACGGAACTTTGTACCTAGATGGGTAAAGTTGGAAACCTGCATATCTATTCCCGCTGGGGTTTGAAGACAAACATTTTTCTTTCTAAAGTGTTTACAGTATGAGCAATGGTAATGTACCTTTCCAACGTATCTAATGTATTAATAGATTTTTCCATGTGAACATATTCGTACCTCATTTCACGAATTGTAAAGAGCACGTTAGTTTATTTTATAATTTATTCAGTGGAAATTGAAAACGAGGAAAGAAAAAGAGGAGAGAAAAAGAGAGAGCAAATGTTGCTATTTGAGGCACTTATCTCGGGAAAGATGGCGGTTGTAAGTCAAATTTTGGCAACTCGTAGAGCACATTTCGACAGTTGCCGGCATTTCAGCGGCGAATTCTGCAAAATGTATAATTTCGGTGCGTATTATTTAACGTGCACATTATTTAATGTGTACCAGTTACGACATAGCGTGTAGCGGGCATGACGTTTTTCTTCGAGATTACGTGGCGTGAATTAGTTATCATTTTCAACATCGTTCGTTCTCCGCTTCTAATAGCGCGGTGCTCGCCGCGCTCGGGGCAAGTTAAACGTTACATTTCACACGCGCTATTATCGCAGCCGCCTCACCGTAAAATTTCTTAAATCATTCCGAATGTACCGCGCGAAATGTGGATTAATCGTCGGAATTAAGAACCGCGCTTTACCGCTGTAATTACTTGAACCACGGGAACAGGTGGCCATTAGTTTGAGGTTCTACGAATTATGTCCGCTCGTTGATCACGTTTTTGGTGCAAGCCGCAATGCTGGGAACGTTAGTTTTCCACGTGTATGCCGTTATGCTCTTTGGCGATTTATCCCGTAACGTCTCATTCGTAACGAATCATTTTTTTCTAGAATTATGGATGTTATTCTCTAAAAAAAAAATGACATACGCAAGTTATATTAGAAACTTTAGACAATACACACAGACGTCTCTAAAGATATATGTTTTTTTAAATGTTTAAATTTTAGAATCCTTTGTGCAGTTTTACCGCACCTACAATCTATATACATAATCATCTATATCATTCTCTGCTCGCGGAGTTATAGGCAACTTTATCCCAGTACGTCGAATAAATGTCCTGCTCTCTGTCTATCTGTCTATCGACACCGGGCATCACAAGCTCATTACGTCACGATGAATTTCGTTCGGCGATGCGTAGCCGTCGCATCTCCCATGCACGCACGCATCGCGATATAGGGTGCGGTCGCGATGCGCCGCATCGCCTATTGAAATTACGCGAAGCACGTGTCATTAATGCACCGCGTCGCGTTGCGCTGCCACTGCGATATCGTTTTGCTCGCTGAGCCAGAATTTCTGCTAATTCTACAACGGGCAAAACCACCGCCGCGGAACAACCGAAATTATAATCAACGACGAATATATTTCTGATATATATGCCGCCGCGAAGCCTCTCGACGATTCAGCATTTTCCACGGGGTTGTCTGTTACGTGAACATGGCATGACCCGTGTGCGAATCGCGCTGCCGCGTTTTTATCAACCGTAACGTTTAAAGAGGTATCGCGCAATAATCGATTAAAACGACAATTACGTGACGATTAAATCCACCCTTTATGATCCCTTATAACCCCTGCGCTTCGACCAATATAACGTTTCTGCGTTAATGCGCGTTGTCCGATACGATCGCTAAATATTTACGTGACGCGCAGTCGTAATTTCCTATTGACAGCCGGCAAATCGACGAGCCGTCCGATAATGATGAAGAGACCGCATTACGGATCAATACATTACAGTTGATTCTCTAACGTGTGTCATTTATATCGATTTTGCATTCGTAAACTATTTGATCGTGACTATGGCGACGCTTATGTTAGATGTTTGTTGTCTTGTCTTTTTTTCCGGTGACTTGCGTTCGTACAAAATCCGCGTATTTCTGTACATATGCTTTATTGTGATTATTTCATTATATTTAATTGACTTATTACATCTCTTGATACATTGATGAAATTGATCGAGTTTCAAGCGGAACTGAAATAACGCTCGATTACTTTCGTAGTACCAATTTACATTGTCTATATCAACCAAACATTTTCCACGATGCGTTTATTATCCACAGCGCGAGTGGCGACCACTTCTATCAGCCGTGACGTTCAAAGAGGGACAATAACCGGTTAGCCAATTGTGTACTAATGAAATCCTCTTTATGATTATTCCGCCGTGTCCATTGTCCAAATGTCATTATCGAATCGCTAATCGGGATCCTGCGCGGTGAAATTATCGGCCAGTATCGCGAGCACTTTCGCGTTTCTCTTTCTTTCTTTCTTTTTTTTTTATTTTTTTATTTTTTGGATAAACTCCTGCTCTCTCGCAGAATTTCTATAGAGATACTTGTTGCATTTTTTTTCTACCGTGTAGTTCGCGATTGATAAGTCGCGATATTTAGATGTCACGTCGGCCGCCAGATTTGCAATCGCGCCGTTCGTTAAAACGTAAAAAATATCCGCGTGTTTTTTGATCGTCGTAAATCAAACCGCGCTTGCCGCACGCACACATACTCGCACACACGCAACTTTTGAACGTGAAGATCATTTGCAAGAGCCGCACTGCTCGGTTTAAAAATCGAAATTGGTATGCGCCACGCGCATTGGTAGCCCGAAAGCAGCGCGCCAGTGTATTACGGATAAAGGGAGATCACTGGGCTGGAATCGCGCGCACCCTTTAGCATTCCGAAAGTCGTGCCGATCGATAACGCGGCGCGAGACATCGGAGTCGAATTCGTCGTAAATTTCAACGAGCAGACTTGGCAATCGTGCAACAATTTTTTAAATGGATGCGCAGGAAATACGGGACGTGCCAATGCTTCCTTCGTGTTTGAAAATTTATGCATGCATCGGTGTCAACGACATTGGTAAAATTTTACCGTAAAATGATACGATGCAATAATAAATCGCTACGAAAAATAATAAATACATAGTATCGTATCAAGTATACGACATTTGGAAATATTCGAGATACGTGAACATTATGGGATGTATATCCGCGTTCGTTTTTGAGATTTATGCGAACGATAATGCTGTCAATTTATACTAGTGTTTCAATTTATTCGATTAAAAAATCTACAAGCGGATTGTCTGTCATGTAATTAAACTCGACTGATAAATCAAATACCGCAATAACGCGCGTTTTCTGCTTACGCGTCTCGCGTACTCACGATATATTGATTACGCGCTCACGTGAATCGTCATTAAAAGACACTCGAGCAGCGGCGCGGCTGATAACAGTGGCCGTTACGAGTTCATTACTACATCGTGAGCTGGAGCGTGAGTGCCGGATCAGAATATAGGCTATGGCGGGCAGTTAATCCATATTATGGTAACTTTATCTGGTAGCGAGGAATACCGCAACGGACCAATCACAGCGGCGATTCCCTTCCCCGCGATACCTCTCGTCGACCGACGAGGATACATTATGATTAGTTTCAGCTTGCTGTATATGCGCCGCGGCACGTATAACCTGACCTCGGCCTAACCACTGGCTAAAATTACTGGGAATCGTGTCAATTGACTCTGAGCGCGGAATGTGAACATGGACGAGATATGTGGTAGTAGTCTGGCTTCTCTCGCTATAGAGAGATGGATCCTCGTGCTAGCTCCCCGCGCGCGAGAGAGGGAGAAAGAGCACCAATAAAATTTACGCCGCTTAAGAAAAAGACCATTTGTTAGGACAGTGTAGCGGCTGCATGCGTCGTCGACGAAAAAAGGCAAACTTTTTCGACGAGTTTCCCCGGAGGAAGGGATAACTGATCGCTGTAGTGTCTCAGTGTCATTGACCTCGGCAAACAAGTAGATCGATGGGACGGCGGCATACTTGCTAAAGTTGTCGTTAAACATCGATAGCGTTTGTTGCGTTAATGATACATTTTCATCGTCGTTCTCCTCGATTAGAAGGGAGCAAGATTATTATAACTACATCAATCGCGATTCTCAATCGTGTCAAGTGACGCGGATAATGATATTAGTTGTACGTTAACGGAAATTCGCTATTTGAATCAGAAATATAGTAGAATATTTATTCTAATATTTATTTTATATTATTTTAAATACTACGAAATATCAATTAGATTTTTTTTCCATCTCAAATGCGATATATTGAATATAATTCTCAATCCAATTTTGTTATTTTTATCACATATATTTACTTATCAGATTTTCTTGAAATTAATTTTGTGCTTCTATAAATTAATTTTTATTGATTTGTAAAATCCTACAATTGACAGGTGACAATTTTAATTATGTATATTGCGAGGATGACCGATTCGAGAAACGAACGGGATACTCTTTTTTTTTTCTCTCTTCCTCCCCCCACCCCCCCTCTCTCTCTCTCTCTCCCCCTCCTTCCTCTCTCTCTCTCTCTCTCTCTCTTTCTCTCTCTCTCTCTCTCTCTCTCTCTCTCTCTCTCTCTCTCTCTCTGAACATGGCGCATACCGTGTACATACCGCTCCCGCATTTTTTTTGCACTTTTGAGTGCATACTCAATGGTAGAATAAGTAGCATACTGCCATCGCGACGGCAAGGGGTTCATAAATCTTTTCTCGAGAAGATTCCCTCCGCTCCGTGCCTGATCCAGGAAAGCAAAAGGTCAAAAGCGGCGAGCGGTTGCTGGGAAGCAGCAGCAGCTTGAGTGGTTCCCTCGTCAGGGTATTGCTGAAAGTGTCCCTCTTATCGCGGGTGTTGATGCGCTCGGGTGAGGTAGTAAACGAAAATCGTTGTAAATCAGTGTCCATGACGATAAAAATGATACGAAAATCTTTAATATAGCTCTTATATTTCTGTCGAGCTATCATGTCTACCTTAGATAGTTGTTATTATAAAAGATAATATAATCAATTTTAGCTATCAGAATATCTCTAATATATATATGTGTGTGTGTGTGTGTGTGTGTGTATATATTTTGAGTATTTTAATCTTGTACATTTGGAGTGTGTTGAGGACCAATTTAATCTTACTGCTTTAAAATTTAACACGCTTTTTTCGCAAGTAGATTAACGATACGTATGTCGCCTTTTTCTTCCCTAACGACGTTTACACACGCCGACATTGAGCTGCGTCTTTCCAAAGCAGACAACGGTTCACTTGTCCTTAACCTACAGATTAAAATACCGTGTCAGAGTGTTGGAGAATATTTCTCTTTATAGACAGAGAAAAAGAGAGTGTGTGTGTGTGTAGTACGCGTGTCAGAAGCAGCATAGAAAAAGTAAGAAGAGTGAGAAAGATATGACGATGATTTGCTTTCTCTCGCGCTTTAGCTCGCCGATAAAGCTGTAGCGAGGCGCGAAGTCGTTTATTTTCCTTCTCGGGCGCGTCTTCCGCGTCATTGGATCGAATGATGAAATTAAACGGCGTCGCGGTAGCTCGTCCGATAATCTTCCCAGCAAAGTTAACTGACCTCCGCACCGCGTCGCTGACGCATCCCTCGTTGTTGGCCTTTCTCGTCCGTTCAATCTTCGCCAAAGCTCTCTTTGTTCGAGGACTATACCCCGACGTCGTCCTCCGTTTCGTCGCTCGCGTGGCGGTCCGATCTTTTCTTCCTCGATTTGGCCGGCGTAGAAATTGGTTTATCGCCGGGCAAAGTATGAATAATTCAAGTCTACCGATTCGCAGTCCAATCAATTTGGGACGGAAAGCAAAGTGGATGGCCGGAGTATAGACGGCGGGGGTAGAAGGGTCGCTAGGCACGAGGGGGGCGAAACGAAAAGCGGCATTAGCGAAGCCGTTGAGTTTAATGTGCACGACGAGCGAGAGTAGTCGTGGATGGGGTGGTCGTACGCCGAGCCTAACTCGGATGCCGCTGGAATGGGCAATGTTTTTCGGGGGGAAAAACTCGCTGTTATGCCGTGAAATTCCCACAAACGATACACGTTAAATTTGCGAATTTATTTGAAATAATCTATTTAAAATATATCAAGATTTTACGTTATTACTTCTACGTTATTACTTATATGGACTATATAGTTATCTCGTTTTTAATTCGTGTCATTAACAATTTTGAAATTATAAAGATATCTTAATATATATTATAATATTTTATTACTTTTATAGACAAAATATTCTAACATGTGAAATTTGGAGATTATATACGATATTATATTTAATCATAACTGTGTGATGTATATATGTTGTATAATTGGTGCTGTATTATTTTTCTTTAAACATAATGCCGTGCTTAAAACGAACATTCATGCAGGAGGTTCACTTAAAATCTTAATGTACATGTCTGTGGATGGACACAATACATATCGCCGAGTATATACGTGTATGTATATATACAAAGCAGACAACGGTTCACTTGTCCTTAACCTACAGATTAAAATACCGTGTCAGAGTGTTGGAGAATATTTCTCTTTATAGACAGAGAAAAAGAGAGTGTGTGTGTGTAGTACGCGTGTCAGAAGCAGCATAGAAAAAGTAAGAAGAGTGAGAAAGATATGACGATGATTTGCTTTCTCTCGCGCTTTAGCTCGCCGATAAAGCTGTAGCGAGGCGCGAAGTCGTTTATTTTCCTTCTCGGGCGCGTCTTCCGCGTCATTGGATCGAATGATGAAATTAAACGGCGTCGCGGTAGCTCGTCCGATGATCTTCCCAGCAAAGTTAACTGACCTCCGCACCGCGTCGCTGACGCATCCCTCGTTGTTGGCCTTTCTCGTCCGTTCAATCTTCGCCAAAGCTCTCTTTGTTCGAGGACTATACCCCGACGTCGTCCTCCGTTTCGTCGCTCGCGTGGCGGTCCGATCTTTTCTTCCTCGATTTGGCCGGCGTAGAAATTGGTTTATCGCCGGGCAAAGTATGAATAATTCAAGTCTACCGATTCGCAGTCCAATCAATTTGGGACGGAAAGCAAAGTGGATGGCCGGAGTATAGACGGCGGGGGTAGAAGGGTCGCTAGGCACGAGGGGGGCGAAACGAAAAGCGGCATTAGCGAAGCCGTTGAGTTTAATGTGCACGACGAGCGAGAGTAGTCGTGGATGGGGTGGTCGTACGCCGAGCCTAACTCGGATGCCGCTGGAATGGGCAATGTTTTTCGGGGGGAAAAACTCGCTGTTATGCCGTGAAATTCCCACAAACGATACACGTTAAATTTGCGAATTTATTTGAAATAATCTATTTAAAATATATCAAGATTTTACGTTATTACTTCTACGTTATTACTTATATGGATTATATAGTTATCTCGTTTTTAATTCGTGTCATTAACAATTTTGAAAATATATACATGGTGAAAACGCAATAGGGAAAGTACAGGGTCGTGAAGGAATACGGGAGAGGGTTGCGCAGAGTGTACATGGCAAACACGCTGCCTGTTTATGGAGGTGATTTTTAGAGATAGATGTTGTTGCGAGGACGCTGTTGTTGCAGATCTCCGAGCCAGCGGCTGCTGGCGACGTAGAATGCGTGAAGAATTGAATCTCTTAAAAGAAATGTATACCGTGAAAATCACGACCAAACGTACGGGCAAAATCGAACCTTTATAGTGGGAGAAAACAGAGAGGATTTATGATAAAAATCATTCGATTCGAGTGCGCAGCGAATTATTTCCTTTAATTCTTCGACATTCAGAGGTTCGAGCAGTCTAAACTTTATCTCTTCAGATTACATAGAAATTAATATTAAATATTGAAATAAATTTAACCGTCACCATGTATAATATGTACGAAGCTGTGATGAAAGCTTTATTCGATATTGAAAATTTAGCTTCGACTATTGTTCGTAGAAGAAATTAGGTATAAGGAATCTTGACAGCTAAAAGCACGAAGCAGGGATTCTACGCTACAAATTTCGTTAGACGGAACGGGGAACTTTACTCGATAAAGCGTCTGCTGTAGCCGACCGCAATTCGGATGCACGAAGGAACCGTGAAGTCGAAATCGTGGCACACTCGCGCTGTTCCAACGAATTACGGCCGCAGAAGGCTGTCGTGAACACTTAGTTATACCTATGCTCCGTTTCAAATCCAAACCATGCCGTCGCGTCTGCGATCGCATTCGAAGCGGCAAGCGGCGCCCCACGGAGCAGGCAAATGTCGGTGCCTAACTAAAGCAATGTATAATTAATTTAGCGCGATCGCGATTTATACAATGGCGGGTAGACGTGCGGGAGAAACGCGACGGGAGGGAAGTGATCATGGATTTGCGATAGAGAAGAGAGAGTGCGGGGAAGAAGGGGAAAACGAAAGTAAAAAAGGAATGCACGTGGACACATCGCCGTGTCGCTTGGTGAACAACTTTCGCAAACTCAATTACACAGGTTTTTCTCCGTTGTTGATTTTCACTCGCGATTTTTCCGTCGCGTAATTACTAAGCGCAGTTCTCCGGTTGTTCACTACGTGTGCATGCCTGCTTCTGTATAGTGTCCAGAAATATTGCACTCGCAGAATACCATCTCGTTCGTATATGCGTCATGATAATTTATTTAAATATTGTATATATATTTAATTTCTTTTTATAAAAAATTTTTTTCGATCGATTGAACATTTTCAAGTATCCTAAATTTAGAATCGTAATAACGCAATTTGCGTTTACTTGATTTGACGAGTATTCGAGAAATTAATATTAAATATTGAAATAAATTTAACCGTCACCATGTATAATATGTACGAAGCTGTGATGAAAGCTTTATTCGATATTGAAAATTTAGCTTCGACTATTGTTCGTAGAAGAAATTAGGTATAAGGAATCTTGACAGCTAAAAGCACGAAGCAGGGATTCTACGCTACAAATTTCGTTAGACGGAACGGGGAACTTTACTCGATAAAGCGTCTGCTGTAGCCGACCGCAATTCGGATGCACGAAGGAACCGTGAAGTCGAAATCGTGGCACACTCGCGCTGTTCCAACGAATTACGGCCGCAGAAGGCTGTCGTGAACACTTAGTTATACCTATGCTCCGTTTCAAATCCAAACCATGCCGTCGCGTCTGCGATCGCATTCGAAGCGGCAAGCGGCGCCCCACGGAGCAGGCAAATGTCGGTGCCTAACTAAAGCAATGTATAATTAATTTAGCGCGATCGCGATTTATACAATGGCGGGTAGACGTGCGGGAGAAACGCGACGGGAGGGAAGTGATCATGGATTTGCGATAGAGAAGAGAGAGTGCGGGGAAGAAGGGGAAAACGAAAGTAAAAAAGGAATGCACGTGGACACATCGCCGTGTCGCTTGGTGAACAACTTTCGCAAACTCAATTACACAGGTTTTTCTCCGTTGTTGATTTTCACTCGCGATTTTTCCGTCGCGTAATTACTAAGCGCAGTTCTCCGGTTGTTCACTACGTGTGCATGCCTGCTTCTGTATAGTGTCCAGAAATATTGCACTCGCAGAATACCATCTCGTTCGTATATGCGTCATGATAATTTATTTAAATATTGTATATATATTTAATTTCTTTTTATAAAAAATTTTTTTCGATCGATTGAACATTTTCAAGTATCCTAAATTTAGAATCGTAATAACGCAAGTTGCGTTTACCTGGTTTGTCGAGTATTCACTATGTTTATTTCATGAATTTTAGAAATTAAGTGTGAAAAGAATATATATAATTTTTCTTTTTTCGGATTATTACGCAAGATTTTTTAAATCGATTTAATTTATAATTACGAGAAATATTAAACTGCGTTTTGCTTTGAAATTTATCTTCCGATTTCTCATCAGTGATGATTAGTTTTCGTCCCGGTATACACGGTGCATCGGTTGCGCAAACTCTTGGATGCACGCGAGAGGGAAATATCGAAGGGGAATATCAGTTCTGTCTGTTGCCATAGCCTTTGGCCGAATCACGAAACCATTATGCCCGATGGTCTCAATATGTTGTAAGTTACTTCAATCCGTTGCAATTCGCGGCTAATCGAGCGTATCACGTGGATCAATACGAACTCCGAGTCTGTCGTCTCTCTTCCCCTCCACGACGTTTCTCTTTCCGTTTCTAAACTTTGACGTCCAACCCTCCGGCCTGGCCTCTTTCATCGTTTTCATTGCTTTCTTTTTCGGGGCTTTCGGCTGTTCGCAAGTATCGTTAAGACTTTTAAAAGCTTTCCCACGAGTTCTCCCGAAAAGTTTACGCGTAATTGCAATGATTATCTCTATCGAGTGTCGTATTTGTCATTCTACAATTTTGGGTCGTCGATTGAGCTTGATTTAAATTGTAGAATTATGGGAAAAAACGAACAAAATACGCATTTGCTGGTTTAAATTGTTTGAGAAATCGAGATCGATTTATATGTACAATTCAAAAATCACAGAAAATGCTTCTATCTTACTTTTATCTTTTTCCCTTTGGATAAGAATGTTATCTTTATTAGTTCTACACTGGAAAAAATATTATTTACATTATCACATAGTCGGCCATTCGATAAAGCGATGGACGAAACTTCCTATCGTCGTTCCTACGTCCGTTTCCGAAATGTCTTCGTGGAAATCGGAACATTACTTTTTTTCCCTCTTTCCGCTTCTCCGACTAATGGCGAACGGAAACATCGGCAAGGCTTTTCGGGCGGTCATCGCCGCGAAGCGTTGACTCGTACTCTACGGGATCGATCGTTCTCGAGCATCCCGCAGGATACGTCACATTGGCCAACGCATATTCTCTCGTTCGCCTTGGTACAGCATAATCTTTTTACGCGGATATTAATTTCACACATAGTTATCGGTTGGTCATGTATTTCTTGGTTCGAAGTACATGGTATAATCTTTGACAATTTATATTCGAGAGAGAAAGAGAAACAGAGAGAGAGAGAGAAATTTAGTATTCCTGGATAACGAGTTATAATTTGAAACGCTCTTTTTGCTCGCCATTGTTTCTAGAACATTAAATGTCGGTAAATGCATTGTTTCGATGCTCGTTCCCGCTTTCCTTTTTCCTGCTGCTTTCTCTCTTTTCAATTTTTTCTTTTTGGCGTTTGATCGTTAGGGGTTATACGACCCTCTTATTTTGATTCAAGCTTCCGGCGGTTCTTAATTTACGATACTCGTATTCAGCACCCGCTCTGATCCCTCGGCGATAAGAAATACAATCCGAAACACCCGTATCTCTCGGCGATAATTTAGCCGCCAGTAGTAGTATCGTGTAAATATCTTTTAATATTTAATGATACTGTTTCGAGAGTTTCGCGCATAGTGTTAAGTTCTCGCTTTGAATCACATCTCGCAAATTCTCGGGCGCTACTGCAAATTCTGTGTTAGAATATGTAAGTTGCAAGACGCGGTCGGTGCATCTTAAACTACCTGCGACAAGGAATCGTGGGTAGTTGGTGTTTCTTGTCGTTTGAACACAGTACAAACGTGCGCATGCATTTTCTTACGTAATTAACATTGCGATGTAGTAGCATTCCCGAAATAACGAATTCAACTGCGAATGCTGACACAACTCTAGATTGACATCGCCGGTATATCTATCAACGTACCGTTGAACGCGATCAAACTTTCGTCGAACTGGATTTCTCGTCTCGTGTCACGAATCAGAAGCTTTTCAATCGCTACGGTTGGCATTCCGGAAGATCGATCGTCTTCTCTCGTTCGTTCTCTCTCTCTTTTTCCTATCCCCTCTTTCGTCCTGTAAGGCGATGCGTCAGTCGTGAGAAAGCGGAGGGCCACCGAGGACGACCGGGGGTTTAGAAGGGACAAATGGAGGGTGTCTGGAGGGTACTTTGACTCAGGCACCATTGCTCTCGGAAACGATCGCGTCTCTTTCCTCTTCTTCCGCTTACGGTCCTTTTTCCTCTTTCTCCATCTTCGCCACGGCTGGCTCCTAATATCGTGGCTTAAGATGTCCGATACACGTACGATCGACCGAGCGTGTGCATCCTAGGATCACAGGAACGCCCGCTGGTAGATACAAGAAAAGAGAAAAACGACTATATATACGAAAGGACAACTAGCAGAGAAAGAAAGAGAGAACGAGAGATCCTCCACGTGAGCTTGTGATCCTGGATTAAAAAGCTTGTACCAACCGAAGCTGGATGAATCTCCAGCCCGTATCCAGTGGAGCGTCGCTATTTTCCGGTACCGAATTCCAGAGCGCCGGATGTGCGGAATATCCCTGCAATTACAACCCGCGTATTTCGTTCTTCTTCCCGACCGATTTTTCCCGCATTTGGCTACAAATAATCCAGACTTTCGGCGCAATATCGTTCTATCTGCTCGTGCAAATATTTAAGCCGTCTCTGAAGAGGAGAATGCAGGAAGAGATAGAGACAGAGCCGGTGAGAATGAGAGGCGCTGAGAGAGACAGAGGGAGAACGGAGCGGGAGAGAACGACGGAGAGGAAGAGAGAGAGAGAGAGAGAGAGAGTAAGAGGATAAGAAAGAGAGATCGAGCGAGAAGAGGACAGAGAGACAGAGAGGGACGGATTCGTGGCTGCATCATATATCCCTTGCGGTGGTCGAGTGCGCACTGACGGTCCGCGTTGCATCGGTGGTGGTGCAGCATCGTTGAGGGGGTGGTGAGGCCACGTGACCACCCACGGGCGCCATGTTAGAGACGAGAACCGGCGGAGACGCGCGAGTTTGTAC
>NW_021848818.1:857687-857877 GCF_003651465.1 Formica exsecta | reverse complement strand
AATGCCGAGTCGCCATGTGGTCCTCGCGGGCAGAGCCGATCAATACTTAGCCGGCTGCTGGCAGAGCCAAGAGAGCACGAAGTTATGCACGCGCGACTACGACTACGACCACCACCCATTACTACCACTACCATCACCATCATCATCATAGACGATAGGACGAGAAGGAGGAGGAGGAGGAAGGGAAAGA
>NW_021848818.1:848510-857654 GCF_003651465.1 Formica exsecta | reverse complement strand
ATGGAAAGAGAAGAGCGACATTTTGGGGGTCACCGTCCTCCGTCCACGATGTTACTACGGGGACAAGTTAGGGAAAGGGGACGCGAAGAAAGGGAGTCCGGGGTTCCCATATCTTCTTGATTGCAATTTCTAATACCTTAACTCGGAGGTTAATGCGGAACGCCGAGAAGTTGGGGCATCGCGGAGATGTGCCACGCGACGCGATTTGGCGGCGGCCGGCGAACGTGTAACGACGGGGCATCATAGTTGCCCAAGTATGGGCGCGACGTTAATGGGCCAGGGCCGTGATTAATGCCGAATGCGAAACTGACGCAAAGGTGGTCCGACTGGCTGAGCGCCTGCCATTGCCTAATATTTGCGCGTTGAAATGACGTGTGAATGCAATAACGATCTAAATGAAAAATATAAAGCGCTCGTTATATCATACGGTCGCTTCTTTTATCCGATATTCGATTTAATGCTATATTGATGTTCATTTTATATAACACCGAGTTAATAACGTCTATTCATGTGAAAACAGTCATTAATAGCAGTCGTTTTGTCTAATTTTTGCGGATTTTACTCTTATGAAAAGCTCGCACGGATGAGAGCGTTTTGAAAAACGTTTGTATTGTTAATACCAGCATAATATTAATATACCGTACTATCAATGACGGTTTAATCGCATTCATAGCCGATAACATCAAAAAGGTACAACATTCGGGTTTTCATAAGGTCAATATTTATGTATGATATCATATTACAAGCGACATCAAAATTTATTTTATTCTAAGAACATATAATATAAATGCCAAAGCTAAATTGTTTCAAAATTTTATATAAACAAAATAAAATTGTTTTCTTATATATAGAGTGCGTATTTATCTAAATTGATACAGATACTGATCAATATTATATATTATTCAAAAATTTTAAGTGAAAATTTTCTAATTATATTGAAGGGATTAAAAATTCTCCAATCTATTTAGCGTGAAATTTCAATGATTTCTCGCAGTAGAAATAGTCTCGATTCTTTTTATGATTATCTGGCTTTTTCACTTTATCGCGTTTCATCGGGGTAAACGATTCCTTGGCCTATACACTTGGTTTTATCATCGGTATTTTAGCCGTTTATATGTTTTATTTTAACATCACCATACTTTTCCCTCTTTCTCTCTAATTCATCGGGTTTTTCTGGCCACCGCTCGCATAAAATCCGCAGTCTGTCTTTCTATCGCGCGCCCGGTTACTTTCGATGTTAGGAAATTAAGCGCGAAATTATGCATGACAATCTTCAGAGTAGCATGGCATTAAACGTCAAATTCCGAAAGCTGTAGTTTCAAACGGAAATACGCCGTCGACCGGAAGAGTCTTTGCGCGAGGAAAGTCTCTCGCGTACGAACTTTATTCCTTTACATGCACGCATCGTCAGGATGGATACGCGACGGCATGTACGTACATATATTGATACCATCGCTCGCTTATAAAGTTTCGCAGTCACGCTCTTTCGACCGGAGGCCGCGCGTCGCCGGACGCATACGTGGTCGTTAATAAATACATTGTTATTTCAATACGCGCCACGGAATCGGGTCACGCGCGCCTATTATACTTGCGCGTGCATACGTCGATGCGGCTAATTAACAATCGCTTTCGTTATACCATAATTCATTGCTATTGCTTGCTCGCTCGTGTCGTACGGCTTGCCGTGATCCGAGCCGAATATAGTGTTAAATTCGATCACGAGCTATATTTGTTAATCCGATAGAGCGGTTATTCATTTTATTAGTTGCCGTTTTAACGCATTTGTTTAATTTGCAAAAATAACGGATATTTAATTATGCTTTAATATCCTTTGCTTTTTCATTCTATTCAGTTTTGCGTTTATTAAAATAATGATCGGCTTTATATTTGATTTATCTTTTATTACGAATGTATTTCTTGCTTTAATATATCTTAGTACAATTATTCCTTTCCATTTTTGTTTTAAGAGAAAATGTTCTGAAATTATAAAGATAAAAGTAATGTCTATAAATATGACACAACGATGAGGATATTTACGATGATATGTCGAAGATCATCGTTTTAGCGTAACTCTAAGCGACTGGAATGAGAAAATAGGAGAGTGGGGAAAAAAAGGAACGATGGCCGTTTCCTCCGTCATGGTCTACAATGGCCATTCCCAATATCTTCTCTCTCCCCGTGTCCGCGTCGATGCAACGCACATCAATAGAATTTCATCGTTCTATCGCTCGCGCGCCGGTTTTCTCGGTTCCCCTGATTTCCATATTTCTCCCTACAGCCAACCCCGCTGCGTGCGTTGTCTCCTTCTCGCCACCGTTCTACACATCGGCGTATATCTGTCTCTATTTCTTCCGGCAGCTACAACAGTTACGGGAGATTACGGGAAAGCCATGCGGCGAGACGGAGATAACGGATATATCGCCTGCGTGCGGGGTGGAGATATACGGGGGAGTCGCGGTCGGAAGCAGGCGCATGCAAAGGTAGCGGAGACGAAAAGGGAGAATTAGGGGCAGAGAGAAAGATGTCGGAAGGGAGGATAGATTGTAGGAGAGGAAAAGAGGATACGAGAGGGTTTGGAGGTCGAAGTGAGAGGAGAGCCTCTCTCAGTCCGACTCCGATCCTGCTTTACTGTCTCGTCATGCAAATTCTACGACGGCGGGATAAGCGAAGGCCTCTTCCCTCTCCCCCCTCCCCCCTCCCTGTCCCCTCTCCCCTTGTCGTCCTACGCGCTTGCTTGCCCTTCTCTCGCCGAGCACGCACTCACGTACGCACGCATGCGTTCATTATGCGGGTAATATCATCGGGTGCGGCGTGCACAGTGACGGAGGGCGCAAAACGAGGGGAACGAACGTTCCGCCGGAAACAATGAGTCCCTGATTGGGGAAATGCTGGCATAGTTTTCGAAAGCTATGCGCATCGGTTCCGAGTTATTACCGTCTTCGTACATGTGCGCCCGCAAATAGTTTGCAGATCAGTTTGCCGGATTATGTAGCCTCTCCCCCCCCCGATACGTTTGCTTACCCTCCTCCGCGCACGTTTGATATTTCGAGTTCGAGAATCGATCGCGTTAAATTCGACCATAAGTTTCTCTTCAGCCTGATCTGATCGGTCACGGAGGACTCGCATAGGAAGAACGAATGAACGAGAGTGCGCCGAAAGTTCTATGCTAGATCGGAAAGATAGTGCACTTTTATTGCTTTCTTCCTACTACTATACATATATGCTGGGTATATACTTTGCACGTGTTCTTCTAGTTTCACAGAATAGATTTATTCTAGAACGTGATGGGTAATCATCGTCAACTTTTCCATTCAAATTCAACGACTTAAGAATATTTGTGAACAGAATGCTTGTTTTTTCATTTCCGCGAGTTATATGCTCGAGCAGATGCTCGAGCAAATAAAATCGTGTAACAAGGAGACACTCGAGCGTCTATAAAAACACGAGGCTCTTGGCGCCCGATCGTCGTTGTGTCGCGCGATCCTCGAACGGTAATTAAGCGGGTAACGACACTCGTCAAATTGACCTCGTGTTATCTCGCCATCATCAATTTTTATTAAAGCGATCGCATTTCAAGGACTCGCGTTCACGACTCTTCTTCCCCCTTCCCATTCAACCGGCCGTTAAGATCGATGAACCCTTTCGCGGAGTACCGGCTGCGAGACAAAGACAGAAAGAGAGACGGCGAGTCGTAGAAGAGAGAACTTGCACGTGCCTAGGACAGCAGTGCGCCGCAGATGCGACGTTCTTAGACGTTCTTAAAGCGTTAAGTACACGGCACTATTTTCCGAGGGATTAGAGTCGGAAATGTGGAGTCGGGAAGACGTGGCCGGGGAGAAGAGCGCGAGAGAACGCGAAGGAGGCGGTTTCGGCTCGGGTTCGGGAACGCTCGCGTTGGACCGCGATATTTTTATTACGAAACCGGCAGAGTTGAATGAAGACTTCCGTTCCGTGTGGAGACGCAGTTCCACTAATCCTCCGAGGAACCGGCAGCATGAATCGACGTGGACCGCGTTCTTCTCTTTTCAACATCATGCGACGTCTCGTGGCACGCTATTCGAAATTGTAAGAGCGCCGTAGACGGACAAGCAAAGCGTAGAAATCCTGATTACTTTCTAACTATCGCGTTCTTGCCATTCTGTTGCCGTTGTGTCGAAACTCGCGGTCGTGGTCTAAATTCTATTGCGATTAATATCGCGCGGAACGCGAGCCGCTGCAAACGAACGTATGATTTTATCGCGTCCGCGAATGTTATTTAACTTCTGTAACGAGATTATGATTGCAGTATGAGAAAAAATTTTGCTCGATTGCTAATGAGCAACAATAAAAGGAGAAGCATGTATGCTCAGTTTCTCACCGTACTTGTCGATTAAGATGATTGACCTTAATTGATCCAATTGATTGACGGGTTTATTGTTTGGAACATCGGTAGGTCCAAATCATGAATAAGTTATAAAAATCGCTGTTCTAAAAACGATTCTTATTATGCTTGTATTGAATTAATTTCAATGCAATTTTTCTCTGACGTACTGTATTAGAAGAGATTTATTGTAGTCAGGAAAAAAAAATGATAAAGAGAAATTAATATATTAGAATACATGTATTTTTAACAAGTTGCGAGTATAATTTTATAAAATTCAAATTTTAATTTGTTATTTATAAAGATGTTATTAATTTTGTATAACTAATTTTATAACTAATTAAATCAAAAACGAAAAATGTATTATCGTGAAATATCCATTCATTGGACGTGATCCATTTTACTCATGTCCTTTTATTATGACTAAAAAACTTAATGAAATTTTACTTTACTGTTATTTAGATGAAAGATATCGTAGCAATGTATAATCGTAAGCGCCGTACATGTAATTTTCACTCGTATGTCTTCCGTTTCGTTCGTTCTCACATGCAATTAAAATTTTGAAATCTACCTCGCTCTCTATAAAATGACAAATATGTTCTTCGTTACTTTTGCGATTCTGTCCGCAAAATATCGCCGCCGGGTTATGCTTTTAAGTTCAAACGGAAAAAAGAAAAAAAATATACGACCCTCTGACCCGTATAATTTTCGACAGATCTGGCATGCAGGATTGCTACATGTATTCCCATATATACGTGAAATACAAAGGGTGAAATTCGTTAAAATTATCTACTGTAGACAATTTCAACATTGCAATGTCAAATGTACGGGCAATTTACCGATGAACGAAAGCAATAATTCGCAAAATGTATTTGAACTAAAAAAGAAACAGTGATCGTTTTTTTTTTTTAACTTTATTGAAACTTTCACATGTGGTAAATTTACTGATGTTATCTTTACATACATAAGAGTAATATCGGTCTATATCTCTATTGAATATCGGAAATTGACATTCTCGTAACTTTTTGTCAAATATTTTGTCAACAATTTTGTAAAAAGAGAGTACAGCTGCAGTTCACTAATAAAATGTATTTTACAGCCCGTCAAAATTGACCCGATAATTTTATTACAGATTTTTTCGGGGGGCGAAAAGGAGGGAATCGGGGAAAAAATAATTTTTTTTCGGTTTGCGTTCGCATAGACCGCGGGTCATTAGTTCTCGTCAAACAATGGTGAGCGTTGCCGCGATTGCAGGGCAAAAAAAAACGCTCGCTCGACGAGAATTCATCACGGCTAGAATCACGCGAGCGAGGACCGATATCGCGACTCAATCAGTTATTCCACCGTCGATCGTCGGCGCGTTGTTACGAGCATACGTGCTCGCTTATGTTTGTTCTATATACAAGTCGCAGCATACACATATACGTGCGCGTGTACGCAGAGAAACATCCACCCGGTATGCTGACGCTGCGTTTGTTTTATTGGCAATTTCAGAAATTGCGTCCGAGACGCGTAAATCGTTTATTTTCTTCGCCGTGTGCCGTCCATGGCAAAGCACAAAGTGCGAATTTTCTTCTCTCTCTCTCTCTCTTTCTCTCAGAAAGAGAGCTCTTTCTCTCTTCCCCTTCCCTTTTACCCTATCTCGCCGTCTTTCCGGATGTGCACCCGATTTTTCGATCTGGATAACATCCACCCGGTATGCTGACGCTGCGTTTGTTTTATTGGCAATTTCAGAAATTGCGTCCGAGACGCGTAAATCGTTTATTTTCTTCGCCGTGTGCCGTCCATGGCAAAGCACAAAGTGCGAACTTTCTTCTCTCTCTCTCTCTTTCTCTCAGAATGAGAGCTCTTTCTCTCTTCCCCTTCCCTTTTACCCTATCTCGCCGTCTTTCCGGATGTGCACCCGATTTTTCGATCTGGATAGAGTTGGACACGTAAGTTTCACTTTGGATCCATCTTGACTGCAGCCATTATAGTGACTTATTGGTTCGCGATCCGTTCGGACACGTTGCAAGGAATAAAAAAAAGAAGGAAGAAGTGAAGAGGAAGGAGTAAGCTCTGCTGGCAAGCTTTCTGTCTTTCCGACGCGATGTGTTCCGCCACCGTGGCGAGAACAATCGAAAGTCGAACGAAACGAGGCCAGTACCTGCAGTAGATCCGAGCGCGCTTCGGTCCCCGAATTCTCTGCTCCTCTTTCTCAGTTTTTCTCTCTCTCTTTCTCTCTCTCTTTCTTTCTTTCTCTTCTACCGTCAGTAAACTTTGTATTGTCCAGAAGAAAACCCCCCGAGGACGAGCTTCCGAATCGGAATTGACGTTTTCTTCCACGATGTTTGCCGGTGGATCTATTCGGCTGTCAGCTTCGACGACCGTAGCACATGTATAGAAAAAGCTCTTACTCTAGTTTGGCTCGGCGAGCATCGTCTCGAGTCCTCTTTTGTTGAGAAATTAGGCTGATTGCTTGAAATAGCGACAGGAGAGAATATTTTCATACGTAGTAAAATTATTCTTATGATTATTACTTGTCAGAACACACGTCATCTTACATTGTCGAGATATTATAGATATCATCTATGTTTCGAAAAATAATCCTTTTTCATATCTCTAAGATTTTTTATTGTCGAGCATACAAATAGCGGCTACGAGTGATAAAGCTTTCATTCCAATTTCTAGCGACGAAATATGATTGCAGATAGTTATAGAATCGTCTTTTCGAAGGATATGGCCGCATATATATACGCGAGCGAGCCAATGCGTATGATTCATTTATTTACAAGCGCTTCGCCGACGTTATTCGCGTATATCCTTTAATACCCTTCATCTTTTATTCACTAGCTGCATCCCTGCACACTGTGAAAACCGATGTCCGAGTGCGTCTTCGGTCGCGCTTCGTTCCGTTCTTTCCGTCTATCTAAGTACGCTTCTATAGAACGAATATTTTCTCGTGCTTAACGAGCGAGCTTTTTAGTCGAATCTGCGAAAAGTTGCCTCTACATTTGAGCAGACACGAATACTGAGAAATGTATTCGGCTTTATTTCGTATCTAACGATGCTCTTGATACACATACATCATATTCTATTATTGCGATCTAAAATCGCTCGCAAGCAAGCTGAGAGGCTTGTAGCCTTTCTTCGGCTTTCCGGATTTTCCGGCTTTATCGATGATACTCGAAGTCATGCAAGCAGCGTCTAGGGTATGCGGTTAATGGCGGTCATGTGCTCAAAGGTCCCGACCACACCATGACATTGCATCACCGCTATAGCACATAATTATCAGTTGCTGGAATAGGGCGAGTGCTAATTATAGAGTAACTTATTAGTTTGCGGGAAATCAGATGCAAAGGCGCGTTACAAAACAAATATTTGTCATGCTCGTTTATCTGATACAACACTATTAGTAATATATTTCTTATTCAATGAAATTTAAACAAATTACAATAGACGCGAAATTGTTAATTGTTTTGTGAATCTTGGACTAATTTATTTATTCGCCGCGATGCTTTTATATTTGAACATTTTATCGATGTTATGTTTTTGAAATTATTATGCTTATACCTCTTTAACAGTTATATTTTTCTACCTGCGTAAATATTTATTTCGATAAGACCGAAGAAAAGTTGATTAAATACAGATTAAAAGAGCTATTTTTCATATTGGTAATTAGCATTATTTCGTCTTTTTAAACGTGGTAGTGTTTTAAGAACGGTAATGAAGAAATTAAACAAACATGATTTACGAGGTAGGATCGTTTACCGTGAAAACTAAGTAGAGATTATTTATGGGTTTTAATTAAAATTATGCTTAATTAACTCAACGATGCTTAAGCTGTTAATAGTAAGTTCTACCGCGAGAGAAAAGAGAATAATTAAATTCTCAACTTATAATAAATACAATCGCATGATAACATATAAATCACTTAATTAGCAACATCAATTGCATCGTAATAAACTTGGATTAAAAGGGAAGAACATTAAAGAAACTTGGTACGTTTATTTTTCGTATCCTCTGGAATTCTCGATAATTGTACGATGTTTGCGCGAGTAAAAAGAAAGCAGTTTGCGAAAATTAGTTAATTTCCATGCCGTTTGCGCGAGGGCGAACGAGAGCTCTCGGTTGATACGAGAGTTAAGAACATTACGGCAACAGCAGATCGCAGTCTAAGCGAGGTCGACTGTCTGAACGATTAAACGAACGATTCAAGTTAAACACAAATTAATTGCGTTTTCAGGACGAGTGGTCGTAAAATCGCGCCACGTGAAACTGTCGGTTAAATATTTATCATTGTCTGCATCGATAGAATTTCAATTGCGTGCCCCGCTGCCGTCTAATGCTTCTCAAACTCAAACACACGGTGTATTGCAGCGTCATTATCGAGCGCTCAGTATTGTTCGTGAAAACATAAGATACGTAACTCATAAATCGTAATCGCAATTTCACGACCGATTCGTCTTCGCAAAAGTGCCCTGTTCATCTGACGCTTGAACGTCAGCTGATTTGAGAATCGAATTGACATTGACACGCTGTCGGTTTGTGTTAACCGAACCGCGCGTGTCATGTCGATGTTTTCCAGCCCGTCCAATGTGTTAGCTTGTTTTCAGGTCAGCATAAATGAATTTTTCCCTGGGTGACTTGCATTTCCCCGCTACTGTGAAATCTTATATAAAATTTGTTTATGTAATCTTGTAGGCATTCATGTCAAATTATAAAGCGCATTTTATATGTAATGTATTATTAAAACTCAAGTTATTTTTAAACTTTTAGTTACTGTGGAGATATTAATATATATA
>NW_021848818.1:830939-848183 GCF_003651465.1 Formica exsecta | reverse complement strand
CCTGTATATATGTGTGGAGATAAATTTTTGTATTCTTTATTTTTTGAGTAACTTAAAAGATTATTTTAACAATCAAATATATATGTACATATATCTTTTTAGGGATATATAATACATTTTTTATTGTACGCGAGAATGAACAAAAGCAAAGATTGCCATTTTTATATAACTTGATGGTATGATCTGTTTTTTGCTTGGATCATTGTACTTCTCGAAATAGATGGAAATAATCGCTACAATAATCAATGCATTCGAAGTTAATATAAGTTCCAAGCGAACACTTGGGAAATAGCGCCCCGTCGATTTGTGTATTTGTGTCATTCGTCTGTCGATTGATCGAAACTTTGTATTTAATGCATATAACGTTATATCATGTCCCGAACTTTTTGCTAACATCTATTTTCCATGTGAGTCTGGAAGTAAATACTTAAAACATTCAACTGCAAATCACAGAAAAGTTTGTCGAAAACGAGATATTTAGGATTCTCTTACATTTTTAAAAACTTTTTAAAGATTTCTGTGAAATTAACACCTTGTTTTCAATTTTGATACATTTAATTATTCGTATTCTCTCTTTCTTATATATTATTATATTATTACTATTTACATACATTATTGATTATATACACACATTATTATTACTAATATTTTCCATTAATTAGTGTATATTATTGTGACATCTTATACTGTTTCTCTTGTACTGGCACTTTGTGCTTCACGGGATTTGTCTCAGAGCGCTTTCTCTTGACTTTCCTCTTAATGCTTTTTCTTTCTCTCTTTCTCTCTTTCGTACGAGTTTGCGGTCGGGAAATTTTTATAAAAATATAAGGAAAGTGTTAATTAACATTTTTGTTAACCGCTATATTCTATTCGGCATTTGATCGGCTAGCAATTTAATGGAGTCGACATAACACACGAATTTCACAATCGTATGTTTAGTTATTTAACAATCGATAATTTGTTCGCATTTACCGTAAAATTTGAACAAATCGCATGCGATCTGCATGAAATCCGCAGAGGATTCTAACCCGCTATTTCTGTCGCAGCACGTTGATATCGTAACACGTGGAACTATATGACGCATGCATTCTGAATCAGCGTTGCCGCCATAATCTATGGTCATGAAATTAATCCGGAGTAAACTGTAAGGGGTAATTCATATAAAAGGGTCATGAAATAAAACCATAGTGGAGTACGATAGAGCGTGTTGGGGGATCACCGGTAGCGCCATTTTTAAGTTATTGCTTCGAAAAGGGGGTTCGATGATCCAACGCCTGACTGGCTGGCTGACGTCAGAGCCGGGCGATGCGAACCACCATAATTCATTCCGCAATTAAAATGCGTAATCTCGCTTGACCGCGCCCACATTCGTGTGCGCGGGCGCGTTCACGAAGTTGTCTCGGAGTTTCCGAGGAGTTCCGAAAACGAGGTTCGCACGAGAGCCGCGGTACAATTTTCACGTCGGACGAGCGGCAGATTACTCGCGGTCTAATTACTTGTCACTGGAAATGGGGTTAGATTGCGAATACGCTCGCGAAGTTGGATCGTTTTGATGTCACGATCTATTCGTTCCACAGATGTAGAGCGAGACGAACGTTATTATACGATGTCCGCAGCAATATTCATTTGGAAACACACATATATATATATATATATATTCCTCTAAATTTTTTTTCAGTTGAAATATATCTATACATTATTTCATTAAACTAATGATAATATTTTATTTAAAAAATGGAATTTTGTAATTTAATATCATATATATACCGACATATTTTTTAAAATATAATTCTGAAGGAGAATCCATATATACATAATTAATATTATATTATAATTTAAAGCGTACATTGAATTTTTGGGCAACATGTTTTATCGTGTTTCCCGAATTTTATCCAAAACCGAGTTCCATGAAACTAGGTGATTTAGGGGATATCAGTGTAACGAGAAATATCCGGATGGCGCAAAACCGGAGGCATGAAATATGAATCCTAAGTTAGTGCGATGCGGTGCAGGTGCAGCTGCAGCTGCATGTACAAATCGCGTCGATAGGCCGGTCTTCGTGGTTTTGCAAAAGTCGCGCGAGGGATCAATGTCGACTTTCTACCGAGATTAATACAAAATACTAATACATTGCCAATTCGTTCGTCTTTCACCATTTTTCTCACACTCGTTCGTTTACGATATACGGAGGACTAAAATTTGTTCAAATAAAATAAAAGGTTATCTCAGGCAAGCAAATAAAATTTATTTTTTATAACTTTTTTTGTCCAACCATGCGGTTGCCTCACACACACATCTGTTTTTTGTCGACATGATTTTTTAAAAAATTATACCCTGATCCGTGATAGTCTTTTATTTTACGATTTTTCATTTTTTCGATCAAGACCTTATCGTTCGGTTGCGAACAATAATTCCCATCATAAAAGACTCCGCGACTACCATATCCATCGAAATATCTTTATTACATTTTACATTTTTTGAGATGTTACATTATACTTGTAAGATATCTCGGATATTCCTCTGAGGCACTTTGCGAAAGCCGATTTACTTTTATCATCCTCGATGATAAAACGGCTTTGCTGCGATGCGCTGCCATTGCAATTTGCTTCGAGGCATGTGGTTATGTTTAAACGGCCTTACGTTTGAGAAGACATTAATTCTTTAAGCAGTCGTTTCGAGGCTTTTCGTATAGATTGCATCACTCATATTTATGAGTTAGTAGAAGAGAGATATGCATACACCTGTGTCAAAAATTTTTGCAATTGTATCACGTGTTCCGTTGTTACAAGCTGGTCGTCTCCCAAACACACACATACAAATATCGTGGTTTACTCTATTTATTTACTTCGTCTGTTTCATCCCGCATAAAACCTTGGGAAACTTTTCATATTTTCCGCGGATTTTGTTTTTAAATTTTCGTCGGATAACACAATGTTTGGATTGCAATCTGAAACGATCAAAACGAATATCTGCGTGAGATGTGTTATATAACAAAAGATTGTTAATTTAATAAAGACATAACAGAGAAATAATTGTAACCGTTCTGTTTACAACTGTATTTTTTATATAACGACGTAAAATATTTAATGTAATTGTCATATCAAACGAAATTCGATTATTATATCATAGTTATACTAATTACAAATATTAATCTCATTTTTTCCAATTTGATCGCGCCTTACATATCTCATCATACTTAACGTCAATAATAAATGTGACTTATTACTTCGGTATCAATAATTGATAATGGCAAAGATGTATTAACAATAATAACAATAATTCAATGCTGCTACAAGAAGTCGAAGTGGATTCCGTTGGATCATTCTTTCCACAGGGATACACTCTTTGAAAGCGAATAAAAGGGATTACGCGGTGGATAAACTTGGCGGCGATCGATCCGCGTAGCACTTGGGTAATGAATCCGTCCCGGCGAACAAACGAGTCGGGGCGGTTCCTCTCTTCCGTATCTTACGCGACGGGGTGTGTGCTTTTCAGAAACACGATTCGCCCTGCCTGCGGTTGTTCCGAAAATAACTTGCACGCGGCGAGACTAGAACACTCCTGTCGGCGACAAAAAGCGCTTTCTTCGCGGCTTTATACACATATACAAGAAGACATAACAGAGAAATAATTGTAACCGTTCTGTTTACAACTGTATTTTTTATATAACGACGTAAAATATTTAATGTAATTGTCATATCAAACGAAATTCGATTATTATATCATAGTTATACTAATTACAAATATTAATCTCATTTTTTCCAATTTGATCGCGCCTTACATATCTCATCATACTTAACGTCAATAATAAATGTGACTTATTACTTCGGTATCAATAATTGATAATGGCAAAGATGTATTAACAATAATAACAATAATTCAATGCTGCTACAAGAAGTCGAAGTGGATTCCGTTGGATCATTCTTTCCACAGGGATACACTCTTTGAAAGCGAATAAAAGGGATTACGCGGTGGATAAACTTGGCGGCGATCGATCCGCGTAGCACTTGGGTAATGAATCCGTCCCGGCGAACAAACGAGTCGGGGCGGTTCCTCTCTTTCGTATCTTACGCGACGGGGTGTGTGCTTTTCAGAAACACGATTCGCCCTGCCTGCGGTTGTTCCGAAAATAACTTGCACGCGGCGAGACTAGAACACTCCTGTCGGCGACAAAAAGCGCTTTCTTCGCGGCTTTATACACATATACAAGTATATATATATATACATACATACGGAAGGAAAACATTTTTTTTTCTCTATCTCTAAACGAGTGCGCTCGTAGCAGACTTATTCCGTCTACTTTTCGAAATTAACGCCCGCGCAGTTTTATTAGCCTTTCTTGCTTCTGAGCTGGTACTCTTTCTTCCTTCTATTATCTCGTTACGTCGTGTGCTCGAAACTGCAACGGTGGTTTTCCGGTGTAAAAAATTGCTCTCCAAGAATACCGCCAGCAACAATGCGTGAATTAGTATTTAATTAACTCCATTTTAGCGTGTTGTTATTGCGGGACATGGCGAACATATGTCTTTTCATTACACCATCGCACATACATTCCGATGTAACAAAGGTAAGCTTATACCGCTGGCATGATTCTATTCGAAATTAGATGATATTGATCGTCGAAACAATTAGGAAGTTGTGTGAGGAAGATATTTACTACATGGATATAGATATATCTATAAGATATAGAGAATGCGAATATACCCATTTCAAAACGATGCTATCGCTAATGAGTCATTCATTTGAATGAGAGATACTTGGTTTATATTAAGCTCATTTAGAAAATGACGTTTAAATCGAATTTGAAAGTCACTATTAAATTGGACACTTGTACTACATGTATGATAGAATTTATTTGTACTTTTTCGAATATTTGTTCACATAAAGGGATAGTATTATAGTTACGTCAATTAGTTACGCCGACAAAATGCAGGTGAAGGGTTTTAATTTAGGTTAAACGGTTTTTTGCTCTTTTCTTTCCCTTCTCGGTAGTTGTCGATATAACGAGCGCGATATTCCGCCACGTCGATTCGCGGCGAGCACGCGTATCGTCGCAGTTGGATTAATAATTAAATTACAGGATCCGCTAATTACGGGCATGGCGCGCGATGTCGACGCCATATTACGCAATTGGTCAATTATAGGCGCGTTGGAAAATTAACGCGACGGCTGCTTAGCTCGATTCCGGTCGGCAGCCGCTAATTGCGATACTCGCTGAAAAAATTGCATGGCTTAATTAAGGTCGTTTATTTTCCCGATTTTTTTCTCACAGCACTTGGATGTCGGTACGAAATACTCGATTCTGTTTTTACATGTAAGGAAATGCAGTGTATTTTTTTATATGAAATACTGCAGGAAAACGGTGTACGATTAGCTACGATGCGCTATAAGATGTTAGGTTTTTGCGTGGAAATTTTACTTGTAAAAAGTTTTATACCCTCTCGAAGTTGTGTATCGAGCTAAGTTAACAAAGTATAAAGTGTGAATGAAAGAAGGGAAAAGAAAAAGAATACATTTTTTAAAGTTAAGACTGGAAAAAGAGTCTCTTTTTTGGCGTGCTAATAAATTTTAATATCGTTAATTTTTCGTTATGTCCGCAACAGACTTTATGTAATTACGCGTTAATTGAAAAAAGTACTTGCGGTGTTCTATAAATTCGATCATGTGAACAACGAGTAAAATCCACCATGAATTATGCCGATAATTAGCCGGTATCGCGTTCGCTTTGTCGTCCGATGCAGATCCATTGGAGAGATTCACCGATAAGTAAAAATAACTTTTCATTAAATGTGAATACGCACGAACTGGTTGCATAATAGCTTTGCATTATTAATGCCTTAAATTAGTTCCGGGATACAAAATTATCATTTTGCGATATATGTGAGATGTATTCTATCTCATTAAAGATAAATAAATAATCGAATATAGTATGTTTCTATAACGGGAGATGTAGTATAAATACATTTTTATGAAAGACAATGACAAGTCTATCGTTGCATTCAAATGAAATGGCGCACTTATTTCATCGTAATCGAATATTACAGTAATTGGCTCGAGATCTAATTAAAGTCCCTCGGTATTCCGATGTAACACCGTTACTTACAAAGCGCTTCCTCTAATGTAATTCGAATAGATGGCCCGTTCGCGAATAGGATCTCGTGGCCGTTCCCGTGATGACTCGAAAAGTTACACCGTCGTCGTTACTCACAAGAATCGCCCGCAATTGCGATTCAGCAATTTACTGGAAAATTTCGCCGAAGAAATTAGCGACGCGATCCCGGCGTGTTGTCAGCGTCAGCGCGACACGGCGCGCGAACTTTTCTTCTACGAAAATGAATAAATTTTCCACGGCGCTTTTCAGTAGTCGCGCGTGCGCGCCCCGCCATCTCTCAGACGTGCCACATCATTTTTACGGACTTTTCCGGCGGAGAGGAGAGCCGCCAGCCGGAAACTATGACTGGTAAATTATCCGGTGGCTCTTTTCTTCGCCCACGCGCGTCGTTCTTACTTCTCGTATTGATGCGAATTAAAAAGTCGAAATTGCCTCCTACGCGACGAAAGGGAGGAAGGGAAAGGGAGGGGGCGGGAAGGCAGGAAGGATGGAAGTTGAACCAGACGCGATTTTTACGTCCGACGTTTCCCAAACTCGAAAAGTTATAGAATTGGGTCACACATACATACAAAAGTTGAAGAGCACGAGGGCTCTCGCACGTGAGGGGACTCGACGCTCCAGTCTCATTCCGACTCCTTACTCTTTTCCTCCTTGCTAGTCGCCGGCGCAGCTGCGGCGCTCATCACTTTGCACACCGTGAAACCGTGAAACCGTGAAACCGTGCAGCTGCAACTGCATCCGACATACTTTCGCGTCTCTCATTTTGTCATCCTTTCCCTGCATGTACCTTCCTTTCACCTTTTCCTTTTCGTGTATCTGCACTCTCTTTTCCTCGTCTCTTTTTCCCTCTCTTTTTCTTTATCGCATGCTTTTTCGTACAACTCAATGATGCAATATCACATGATCTGAAGTGAATATGTTTCAACTATATCGAGTTTCGAAGAAGGATCGTTGACTATAAAATGCACTCAAATTTATATAGATAATTTCGATATTTAGATGATTGATCTGCCCACGGTCGACTATCTACGAATTATTTTTTTTCAACCAGAAATTATATGACATGGACCATCGTAGATAAAAACAAGGAAGAGAGAAAGAAAAAGAAAATGTTTCTCGTGACTCGCACTGAAATATCTAAACGATATCGCAATTTACGTCGCCGTGTCTTACACGGCGCGATTGAATGGAAAGTACACGATGAATATTCTCGGGCGCGAGAATGCCTCGCGAAAAACCGATGACACATCGCGTCGTCGCATCGTCCGCGCGTATCTGAATTCTCTCACTGATCGACTAACCTCCACAATTTCTAAATCATAAGGTTCAGCAACACATCGAGCTTACGCGAGTTCGCGCATATGAACAAATAGGTTACCGCAATTCGTAGAATCCCGTATACCCGAGCTTCTTTGTGGTGGTATTACGACGTCGGGCGAGCTGCAAAAACGATGATACGTATATGAATGGAAGTAAGTAAAATATGACAGAGAGAACATTTGTCCTCGTAACACAATGTACCCTTTGTTTCTAAAAGCTTTTGCTCTGACGGTTCAGAACGTGCCTGTCAATATCCTATATAAAATGTCCGTGATATTCTCAAATTTAAACAGCCTTTGATTTCAACTCACAGTCATTGAATAACTAAATCGTATGACGCGTATGTAATATCGTACCGCATATAACGCTGTTTAGGATATTTTCTTATAAGACAGGTCAATTATATCGCTTTATTTTACGCTCGATTTTTTTAATACTCTTTTTTATTTTTTAATACTATAAAAGTATAGTTTTTATATTTCACGATTTTAATCTGTTATTTATAAGTTACAATAGAAATTGAATTTATCGAAAAATATGTTATATCTCCGAACTATAGTTCGTATTTTTATTTAATCACATGGAGGCTATATTATATATATATATACATATATTCTCTCTTTCATTTTCAAGTCACAGAGATTGACATTAGCGATTTTCGCTCCGATGTGATATCTATTCTAGCATATTCGCACGTTCCGAGTTTTTGCGCATCTCCATCACATCACTCACATACGCGAAAACTATATGTAGAAACGTACAGGGCAAAGCTTTGGCAATCCAAGCGTGAAACGAAAGCCCAACTTTCCTCCGCGTTTCTCTTTCGCCGTGTTTGAAGTATCGTCAACGACGTGCTTTAAACCGGACGTGCGATTCCATCTTAATATACCACGACCGTATACCAGCGCGTATGGCAATGTATATATATATATACACGCGGCAGCTGCCAGAGGGTTAATTTTCCGTATCTATTGTGGCAAAGTTTTCGACACATCTCGTTATCGTAAGATTCAACCCAATGACGGCCACGGTCCCACATCCTCCTCCTCCTCCTCCTCCTCCTCCTCCTCCTCGGTCTGCAATAGTCAGCGCACAATCAAAACGGTGGCGGAATATCGTTCGATGCGACGGACGTACGGGTAGTTCGGGCACGGAATAGCGCGCGCTCGGAAAAGCGGTCGGCCTCTCGCATATCGATCGACGTCGTGTGGTCACGACGGATGAATTTCGTATGTTCTCGGCAAATGGTAAACAGCAAACGGCGGGGCTTAACTGCACCGCAAAGTTTCCACGTGCAACGGCCCGTACTCTCTGTCTGTCTCACTTTCTCCCAGACTATTGTGTCTCTCATCCCTTCTCTCTCTCTCTCTCTCTCTCTCTCTCTCCCCCTCTCTCTCTCCCTCTCTCTCTCTCTCTCTTTCGGCTTCTGTCTCTCTTTCTCTCTCTCTGTCCCTCTCTTCTCACTTGACCGCATGATGGTGCAGTGCACGGCAGCGGCTGCTGCGGCGTCGCGTGCGTGTGTAAATCCTGCGTACGAGGGTGTGGCACTCTTCGACGTCGCGTGAATATGCATGCGCGCGCGTGTGCGACACGCAGTGGTTACACGCGTACAACGAACGGTGTGACGCAGCGAGCGAGAGGGCTCGGCCCTATTTCTGCGTTTGCTGTCGGTCGGCTATGTCCGCCGCCAGTTCCATGGTCTTTATTGGAAATCATTTTTTTCGGGGTTATATATGTGTGTATGCACGATGTCATGTCGATATTGAATCTATGTAAACAGGTTTTTTGTATGGAATTATGAGAAAATATAGATATTTTATTACAAATTGTACAAATGTATAAAAATCTAAAACAAAATTTTGTATATTTTGTACTTGATATTTTATCAATGAAAAATATACATAAAACAAGAATACATGTATCTTTTAAATCGAATATATATATATATATATATCTTCATAATATATCGGAGATATTAAACAAAAACATTTTCTTGATGTTGCAGTTTTTATTTTCACCAATATTATTCAGATATTATGTCTTTCTTATTATAATCGAGATTAATCTTTCGATGCAGGTCTGATGTTTTAAAACTATAATTGAATGCGAAAAATAGTTTGAGCTAAAGCACATGGCTTTATTTAACGAATTCCAAAAAGACTGTGATGCGTATCCGCGTGTTTCTCATTGCACAAGACAATGAGATACGTCCCGAATCAACATTCGCGGAGGGAATGTGTGCAACAACGCGTGCACCCTCGCGGATTCTCGAAATTGATCGACCGCCGATCGTTCCCACCGCGTACCTCCGATTATTTTTAATCGGTCGTACACGTGTACCGCGGTCCCTTCCGGATTGAGTTATCGCAGGGGTACCTCGTTAAAGCGCAGCCTCGTCATCGCGGCTGCCGCCACTGCCGCCACCGCCGCCGTTTTTCCGCCACGATTAATCGAGTTTAAATATTTCGACCCGATTGATTTATTGGTCGACTCGTAAAAGTAATGTTTGCCACGGCGCGGACAGCGAAAAGTTACGACGATTAAATCTATTTCGATTTTTTCTATGCGCCATGCGAACGTAATTGCTGATTGTAGACTGATTTATCATCGTCCTATACACATTCGAAGCAATTCAAAAGCACTATATATAGTAGACGTTTTTTTCTATGCCCCTCTCTGCTTCGTATCTTAAAGATTTTATACCATAAAGGAGTCGTAGAAAAAAAAAACTTCAATGTCATTGAAACTTTTGAACGAGAACAACCAATGTTATTCCGTGACTTGGAAACAGAAGCACTTCGTAGTTCGTGGGATGTTTGTAGTTTTATCTTTTAAATCGTCGAATGACGTTCCCCCAGGTTTTTCTCGTGTCGGAGTATTAACATAAACCGAAAGCTAGACTTTCTTACTTTTTATGACATGGGAATCTTTTGAATGAGACAATATATAAAAGCATTTTACGAATATAAATTTATTTATTATCAGGACGACGATCGAATAATTGTTTTCGATAGAGATTTCTATCACATCGATTTATTAACAGTTAACGAGTAATAATGAGAATTTGTAGCGATCTGTATCGAGCGCGACGAAGTGAACAGCTTTAATTATTTTTCGAAGCAGCACACGCTGTATAGGTCTAATGAAAGAACGTTCGAGTTAATGAAGTAATTTGTGCTCGACGCACTTGGCTATAATTGGCAGAAAAGAGCTTGGCGAAAATGTCATTCTTATTGTCTGTTTTTGTCTCTCCATCGTCTTTGACGGACGCTTCTCGCTGTCTCTCTCTCTCTCTCTCTCTCTCTCTCTCTGTTTCTTTTCGAAATAATAGTCAACGCGTTAATACCTTCCGTAACGACAATTACTGGGCCAATAGTCGCGAAACAAGTCAAATGTCAGGTGCTCATGTGCGCTATAATTAAGGACGTCGCCAAGTATTACGGGCTACAATTGAATTATTCAGCTTGTAACTCGTCTGATAGCGGCTAATTAGCATCGTCGCACCGAGGACATTTGTAAATGTATCACTGTCGTTTTCACTGCAGATAAATCGGATGACAGATATAATTAGTTTGATATCGTTTTTCGCAATTTTGATTTTCAGTTTCAAAACTAATGGAATAAACGGTTAGCGTTGTCTCGTGACAACGCGCATAAATCACTGCTCGCGCTCGAAATATAACGGTTTGATTTATCGCGCCGGAATTCGAAATAAATTACGACATTGTCCGTTTCTTTCTCTCGACGGAATATTGTAATTAATATTTACCGCGTTTCCCAAGGATCTCATTTACATTCGTCGCCACGACCACGTTGCAGGTAGCATTTTAATTCGTGTCGTCCGTGAAGCCAAAAAAGGCCAATCGCTTTTCCACCTTTGCTTCTCCCCTTTTCTTCCGCTCTCTTTCTCCCTCTCTCTCTCTCTCTCTCTTTCTTTCCTCTCACGTCGTCAATCGTTACAAAAATTATAATACGGTTACTACATATTACGTAAACGATCGAAGACAGTTGTCTTCACAATAACATCACCCATGCTATTTTTTTGGTATTTTTAGAATATCCCGATTATCAACGCCTGACATTTTCAGTTTCTTTCCTAATCGTTTAAAACTTTACTCCGTATTGATAAATGACTGATATTTAGAGCGAGGTGAATACGAGCCTTTGTTTCTCGTCTTGCTCGTCCGGAAGTCTCGTAGACGGATAGGATCTATAAAAAGCCGCGATACCCCTTCCTACTTTTCTTTCTTTACCAACGTATTCGTGATCATGCGAGTCGTCATACAATCCAATCGTTGGCATTGGTTCTAGTAGAATAATACATAAAGCGAAAGAAGAAAAACCTGCAGCTAAAGATAAAATGGAGCCAACTGTTACGCAAGAAAAAAATGAGAAAATTTGAACGATTATTGTTGGAAAAGAAATTACGTAAGATTATTTTTCCTTCTGTATTAGGATATATTATCATATATGTATTAAAATATATTATGTTTTAAGAAAAATAAGATTTGCTAAAATTAAAAATAAAAAAAACAACATTTGTAAAACGCATTTCAATGGAATTGATCAAACTGATGACTTTAAAGTTTCTTATAACAATTATGATATAACGCATGATATAAGCGACGATTTAGAAGAGGTCGTTAGATAAAAATACATTTGACAATGCGACTTTTTCTCAAAGACTTAATATGAAGGAGCTTATAATTGATGGAATCGATAATTTGATTGAGGAGTTGGTTTAAAGAATATTGACACTTCAACACTCGCAATATCACGTGTCGGCATAATAATGATCGATCTTTACTCATATTTAATAAAAATTTATTTTACACGAAAAAATCCACAAAAATAAATCTATGCCTGTTGTTGAGATACGTGTTTGTTGCTGATTGGAGAATATTTTTTTTGTGAGAACATAGTTATAAACGTAGCTATAAACGTCAAGTGGTGATATAAAATATTGTAAAACATTCCGTTAGAGATATAGATTATCTAATGACCTTCTCGAATAAATTTTCCATCGTTGAAGCAAATCATTCAAATACTTTTGTTGATTTATGATGCAACATGGATGATAATTAAGCGTCAGTCATAAAAAAGCGCTTGCAATTTTCTGTCAGGTAAGCTTCTTCAAGGTTGAAAATATCTTTATTCTTCATGATTTAATTTATTGCAAAATTCTACGAAGAATTGAATTCTCACTAAATACGCCATTCGGTTGACTCATATGTTATCAAAAACTATCTTCTCGGAATGTGAAACTGATATAATATTAATGCACTCCGATTTCGATAAATCTGTTTATAATCTTTATATTTCTTCGTGTCTAACTAACTAATGGTAATCAATAATTACAAGCATAAAAATACACGTTTCCTCGAATATCAAGAAATAAGAATCTTAGAATTCTTTCTCTCTAAAGATTTTTTCAGAGAAATCAATTCATAAAAGATTGTAAAATGTTTCATGTAAATTTTACGCGCAATTATTTTTTTAGCCAACAAAAATTCATCATTATAAACATAAGAAAATATGAGAAATAAAAACTCTTCTTGCATTCCTAAACAAGTAAAAAATGAATAAAGCTTCTTTTCATTACAAGCTCTTTGAATAATCTCAGGAATGTACATTGGCATTAATGCTGAAATAAAATTCGACCAAGATGGTCACGTTCGTCGATAAATGCAACGTTAAACAGAGATATGAATGCAGGCCAAAGGATCTAAAACCGGAAATCAACTGGCAATACGTGATGGCCTTGCACTTGAAATTTTAGCGGTAAAAACTGTCAGCGTTTTAATCGCGGCGTCATCAAGTAATGCATCGAACAGCGAAGAACATGCGAGCGTTTTCAACATTACCCGTAAGAAACATATGTTCGAAAAGAATGCGCTATCGCAGAATGCGTTGTTTCTCTCATTCAACAGAGTCTTTTCAATAACAAACAGATTACGGAATATCGCAGAACCTTGTCACGATGGGACGTCATCATATATCTCTCTCTCACTCTCTCTCTCTCTCTCTCTTTCTTTCCTCTCACGTCGTCAATCGTTACAAAAATTATAATACGGTTACTACATATTACGTAAACGATCGAAGACAGTTGTCTTCAGAATAACATCACCCATGTTATTTTTTTGGTATTTTTAGAATATCCCGATTATCAACGCCTGACATTTTCAGTTTCTTTCCTAATCGTTTAAAACTTTACTCCGTATTGATAAATGACTGATATTTAGAGCGAAGTGAATACGAGCCTTTGTTTCTCGTCTTGCTCGTCCGGAAGTCTCGTAGACGGATAGGATCTATAAAAAGCCGCGATACCCCTTCCTACTTTTCTTTCTTTACCAACGTATTCGTGATCATGCGAGTCGTCATACAATCCAATCGTTGGCATTGGTTCTAGTAGAATAATACATAAAGCGAAAGAAGAAAAACCTGCAGCTAAAGATAAAATGGAGCCAACTGTTACGCAAGAAAAAAATGAGAAAATTTGAACGATTATTGTTGGAAAAGAAATTACGTAAGATTATTTTTCTTATTATAAATGTGATTTTAATTGTGATCATAATCTGTAAAAGCTTAATGGTCTCGTTAAAGAAGTGTATTATGGTTTCTTCTCGGTTGCTCATGCAAACGTGTGCGTTTACGCATACGCGGGTATCTTTTATCGCTCGCACGCAACAGTCTCCCTCGCGCACAACGGCCCCCTTTCTAGTATTCGCTTCCGCTACTAGTGACCTCCATTATTTTACTTTGATGCCGTTGGAGCGAGAGACGGAGCAAATGACGGCAGAGAAGCGAGATTAACGCTTTTGCGCGAAACGAGACACTTTAGGGATTTCTTTACGGGATGAAAGAGGAGTACGAGCTCGTTGCCTTATTTTTCGAGTGTCTTACTGTTAATTACGAAAGTCGTTGACCTCATAAAGAAAAAAAGGTGCTGGAGATTCTTGTATTTGACGATAACGCGAAGAAACTTTAGATAAGGTACTGCTTATTTGTGGTAATTTATTTTTGGTTGACAAATGACAAGTTTCGAGAAATTTTACGAGATTTATGTATCCCTTTCCGTAATCTTATGAAAAAATATAAAAATAAAAGAGTGTTGTTGTGTATTCTTAATTAATAGATTTTCTTTTTACATTGTGTGTACATTAAAAAACGAGTTTTACATTAATATAAAAGAATATGTATGCGAATTTTTCTAATAATAATCATCAACAGATAACTCATTATACTTGACGAATGTAGGGATTAAATTGTTGAACTTGAGCGATGATAAGCTTGACAGTTTTTCGACTAACAATTCGATTGATGTCGCAAAAAAACACTAATGAGAAAGGGAGAAGAAGGAAGAAGATAAAGTAAATGAAGCTCCGAAAGTCTAGCAGGCGCTATCGCGTTCCGATAATCCCTCGTTACAATCTAAATCAATTAGCATCGTCGATGGTAAGACGGGTTCAGCGCCGGGGGATGTACCGAACTACGTTAAAAGTTTGCTTGCTTTATTTTCCCGTCCGTAAGCCACTCACGTAGAATGAATGGATAAAGAAGCACGGGCAGGAAGGTACATACATTATTCCACGGGAGGAGCCGCGCGCAATTTCGCGCGCAGATTTCTTCTCGAGAGCGAACCCGTGCGGAAGTTTAATGATCGAGCGATACTTGAAAAGAGTTGCACACACCTTTTAGTTTCCGAGGGCGCGGCAGATGTGTTACATAACTGTAACTTGAAAACCGCGTGGCGTGTCCGGAATACGTGGCTCATAACTCGCACGAGGTGCTGGATCCTAGATCCCGAGATTTCTGCCGCGATATACACGTCCGCCCTTTTTTTTTTTCCCCCGCACCTGTCTCGCGCAAAAAGACGGTAGGTATCGCGTGCAGCTGCCGGGATTCTTGGCGGAAGTCGTCGACGATTTTCGAGATATTACGCGATCGCGTCGTTATCGAAATCGGTTTTGCGACGCGTTGTGTAACATTCGCGGGCTTCCGGGCGAATATTGAAACGCAACGAATTAGTTTCGCGCATCGGCGAGCGCAGTGTAATTGAAAATCAAATGGGCGGCCGAGCCTCGGCCGTTCGCGCTTTTGAGCGGCGGGCCCCCCCACGGGCGGGTCATCGGATGATTTGGAGGCTGTTAACGTGGGATTTGATTGTTTTCGAAAACGGCACGCCGTAACTTCGTTCGCCACTTCTCGATACGGGCAAACGAGATCGCAGTGTGTTGTTGCACTCGGTTTGCTGTAATACTTTGGCGGAGGGCGTTCGATGACGATCCGGCATCATCCGGCAAGCGTAACGACGCGTTCTCGACGATTGTTATGACGTGCGGATCGATAAACGCAATTTCTGAACATTCGAACGTGTGTTTCTATATTCAAGCCAATATAATAATATCCTGAAAAAAGCGATTCTATATTGTGCGTTGCGGAAGTGAAAGAACGTATATAAAATTCATAGTTTTTGTGATAAACATGGGGGGATATGCCTTTAAAATTTATCAATTGGACTAATATGATAACGAAATAGAAATGTTATATGTGTTAAAATATCTATTTCTCTACTTCGTAATATGGATATCATCTTCATACAAAGTTAAATACATTTAATCCTTTGCGTCAGACGCGTGAGCTTTCAATTGTCGCTTCGTCTACATCGCCGGATAAAGCTTGACAACACAAAAGCGACGAACCAAATTCGTACTTATCTCTATCGTCAATCCTTGTTAAGGTTTATACCCACCATTAAGCGCGCAATTACGAGCGAGTGCTTTTACCCTTCATCAAGGCCGGATAAATGCCAAGTAAATCGTGACATTTTTCGTTTTCATTTACCGTTTTCGGACACTGATTGGTAGACGCAGGGTATGATGTCGGACTTACGTTGTAAAAATTACAAACAAAATGATAAGCTTTATTTCCTTCTTCACAACTGAGTAGCTTTTTTAACGCCGAAACATTAATGTGCATAAAATTGACGTGTAATAATTTTGTTGTTGTTTCCTTTTTCAAATATTTTTATTGGAAATTGCGAGTTTTTAACTCGTTTTTATAATTCGTTTTTCCACTAATCAATCAAACACAGTTATGAAGCATTTTAATCGATTGAATATTTCTTTAAAGAATATGTGATATAAAATAATTGTCGAATTTTGATAAAAAACGGCAATATACATTATTCTTGTTATATCGGTAACAATATAATATGGAGTTTTTTACCGTTCTCTCTATATGATTAATCTTATACAAAATTTAATGTAAGATTACCTCCGACCACGTATCAATTCCCGCCTATTCGTGCATGTTCTTCATCACCATAGTAATGCGATTAATAAAGGCACAGCAGCGATGGTCTTCGTCGGATTAACCATGTGATCCGCGGAAAGTGTGTACAGAGTAAATATATGCGCGTTGTTGAAATTGTATGCAGAGAGTGAACGAACGATGGAATGCCATCCATGCACGTATTATACACCTACAACGAGCGAGCCCGAGCAATTACCGTTGGCAGTTATATTTAGCCGCTGGTTACCTCGTTTAATGATGTTTACGTAGTAACGCGTACGAATGTAATGTGGATTTTTTTTTCTCTTTTTATTGTGACGCACAAGTGGATCGAGAGGGGTGTATTTATTACGTCACATTTGAAATAATTACATTCGGAATATACACAGGCGATACTTGACATAATATATAACACAGCTCATTATGAATTTTCTGAGATGCTTAAAATAAATTTTATTCTGTTTTGCGAATCCAAGGGACCTACAACTGAGCGAACGTTAAAAAGATTAGAACGTGTA
>NW_021848818.1:820482-830360 GCF_003651465.1 Formica exsecta | reverse complement strand
TAGGGAAAAAAAGATTTTCCGCTTACAATCTCTCCTCGTGCTCGTTGTTAATTAAATATTTCTTTGACATTTTTCTCAGCGATTTCTACGCTTTTAATTTTTGCCTTTTAGCTCTGTCCGCTGTTGTAATAACGCTTACTTTTGCTAAATGCCGAGATTGTGTGCGCGGGTAATGCTATTGATGTGCTAATATAATGGCGACTAGAGTCGGAGCTGGTCGGGGACGCAAAGTTGCAGCTGGATGTTCTCCCTGCAGCCTGTGAGGAAACCTCTTTGACTACGTAATTACGCCGCTGTACGCGAATGTAAGAATGAGGGTGCAACGGCCATTGGCGTCAGTGAAAGGATTCGAAGTAGAGATTAAAGACAAGGAACTACGACAAGGTTCACCGAGCGAAGTTGCAAGGACGCGAAGGCGGATGGGCGTTGAAGGGATTAAAGTGTAACGGGTTGAGAGCATTGGGTGGGTTTAGAGGAGGATCAAAAGCATCCAGAGAGCGGAAAAACAAAATGTAGCAGACTCGTGCTACCGGATTCATCAGTGTTCCGAATAGTCGAGTATACGAATTATCCATGCGACGAGGAGCTCTTCGTTCTGATATTTCCCGGGCAAAAAACTTTTTTCACTAAAAGTTTTATAAGCGTATGACATTATTGCGATTAAGGGAGATTTTTTTTTTTTTTTTTTTGTTCTGCTACGCGATCGTATCAGTCTGTTCAGAGAAACATTCGTGCCGGACGGGAAACGTAACGTCGGGCGAATTTAATTAGGCTAATCTACAGTTCAAAAGTGTCAGAGAAGTTCTAATAATGGTAGTGTAAGTATTCTAATTATGATACTTGGAGCGCAGGGGATATAACTGTGTTTTTGTTTTAATTACTTTTTATTGTGAATTATATCTTCTTTGCACTAACCGCAAAAACGATTAGCATCTCTAAAGAATACAGGGAAGATTGAAAGAGATAAAAAAAAAATATAATATAAATCGTGATAAAATGTATACAGGTTACAGCATATTCTTTAAGTCGTTGATTGAAGCAACATCGTCGTTGTCTCTAAAGGAAAAGGATCGCTTTTTGTGTTCACCGGAGTAAAAGGAGCAACTTCTTTAACTGCAATGATTTCATTACGTATATAAGAATAAAGATACTTCTCTTGCGTTGCGAGCGGAGGAAAGCTTCTGAAGTAGAGATTGAAGACGCGGGCTAGAAAGTCGGGAATGAAGCTCAAGAAGCGTTGCGGAAGTGGACGTTGAAGGGATTACCGCTACAGCGGGTAGAATACCACGAGGAGTTTACCGTAGGATAGAACGCTTCCAGAAAGTAAAACTAAATTCAGCCATGTAGAATGCTAACTTCGCAATCTATGCAACAGATGGTATTAACTATAAAAATAGGAATAGCGTAACATTTGTCCTCTTGATAAATCTCATTCGAATACGTAAACACGAATTTATATAAGATATATACATTATCGTATATTATCGTTGTAACTCTCTTACAATTTTTTTTTAATTTAGTTAGATTGAACGTCAGATTATACGCACATAATTAAATATTATACATACGTATTATACGCATATAATTAAATATTAATTATATAACAAATTAATAGTTATTGCGAAATGTATATATAAACTTGAACGATTATACAATATTTATGGTATTTGATCATTGGATATGAAATATCGGATTTCGAAAGCTCTTGTTTTACTCTTGTACAGTAAACGTTTTTCGATAATTAAATATAACATATTGTATTAAAGTGGCATGTTTTTCTTTTTACGAGCATGCTTAATTTTTTGCGAAATATTTGCGATTTTTCAAGTTATAGTAAATTCGTAAAAACGTAGAGAAGATTAGAAAATTCATATATATATATATTTACATAAAAATTATTTAATTTTTGAAATAATAAGGTATTTGTTTGTGTGTTTATAACATTAGAGAGAATTGGATTCGAATATTCGCACGATAGAATCTTGAATTCTCAAGCGTGTAAATTTATACTGGATCGTAGTGACCTCATGCTTGTTAACCGTATGGACTCTATATTGGCGTTGCAGTGGCACAGTAGCCATTCGGAGGGTCATGGTATGCCCTCGGTGTAACAAGAACGACCCCTTTAACTGCATGATTACGTTACAGCTTCTGTCCCGCGTGCAGGAATAAAGACGCGGCCGTTGCTGCGGGTGGAGGGTCACATAGTGGGGATTGAAGACGGCGAACTAGAAGGCCGAAAACGGTGGCACAGAACACTGAGGGAGGTTGAAGGGGTTACTGGATAGCTGGCACAGAGAGAGAAAGAGAGAGAGGGAGATGAAAAGGGAGGAATAGAGAAGCGAGGATAGAGAGTAGAGCGAGAAGTTTAAGGGAGAAAGAGAGAAGAACCGAGAAGGGCGAAGGAGGGGAGGGTGAGGAGGAGATCTCATTAGGAGCTCTAACGACCCGGGTGCAGTATTCCCATCCCTATCGCGTTGAATCACCCACACCCCTCCCGCACCACCGCACCCGTCACACATTCCCTCCCTCTAATACCTACACGGACACCGACGCGGCGCACAACGACCCTACGTAGGACTCGCTATCGGGTCCGTTGGCTCGCGCAACCCCAATCTGAAAGTCAAATTTCCTCGTGGCAACGGTAGATGTCGTATTCCACTCTCTCTTTCGCTCTTCTCATCGCGGTCTTACTCTTCTCGTATCTTTTTCTCTCTCTCTCTCTCTCTCTTCCTCTCGGACACTCTGCATCTTATTTGCTCCATCCGCTGGGTAGAAATAAAACTGATAACATCATCGGGAATGTAATTACGCGTGCGAGAACGAAACCGCGACTAAGACAGGAGGGAAGAAAGATTGGGGAGGGGGCAGGCAATGGATATCGCTATCTTCACGCGGCGTTTTATAAACGTCTAATGCTATTTTTATCGCGAGCATTTGCGATACAAAATTATATCCTGGCAATTGATTATATCGTGTAAAGCATAAGTCTCAGAAATACACGATCTTTTTAACATAGCATCGTTTTATGATGATTGCTGATACTTGTGCGGCGTGAACTCGAGTGATATTCGAGCGTTTAATACAAGCGAAATACGCGGCGTGATATTGAAGTGTCACTTCTGACACAAAGAGTGGTCGAAAGTAGAAATGGGGAAATGCAAAGAAAGAAGGGGAGAAGCGTCGAGCGAGAAGGGCGAGAGTGATTACGCACGGTAAGATCAAGTGTGCGTACTCTTTCGTCTTTCGCCACTCATACATTAATAACTATATGACGTTACTTCGATTAACGTTATAACGATAACAAGCCATGTGCAACAATAGTAATATTTCTAATCTGATGCGATTTATACGTTAAAGAGATGAATTAATTAATTAACACACAATGCTGCGAAATGAGACGAAAGGAAAGAAGAAAGGCAGACCTTCGAGTTTCCGTCGAGGCTTCGTCCGCTACTTCTTTTCCGTTTCATTTTAATTTCCGTTTATCCGAAACTCAAATGTTTGTCGGAACATTTATCCTCCGACGAAGCGAATGAGCAAAATGAGGAGAACTACTGGCGTCCCGCTCGTTTATTCGCGCGGCAATAAGGCTGATTTCGTCACCGCGAATGCGATTACGCGCGTGGGCGGACGCGCTGAATCGCATTACGAAGTAAAGTCGCGGTTGGCCAACTTCTTGGTCGCACTTGAACGAAACGTGCCGGCGATGCAGTTGACATTAAGGGAAAGCAAATTCAGTCTGCTAGAAATATAAAAAAGAATGATAATTAAGCGAAAAGATGGGCAAAGATTCCTTCCGAAATTATAGTTGCGGCTCAATTTCTTAGAGTTTTGCTATTAGAATAGTCCTCTTTTTCAAAAATTATAATATATAAAACTTGTGTCAAATTATGGAGAATCAAAAAAGAAAGAAATAAGAAAAGGTTTTATAAAATCGAAATTGTATATATAAAGTAATATATAGTCTGCGGTTAATTATTATTAAGTCTTCTCTTCTTCCCGTCTATTGAATTTTGTCCCGGAACTTTATATCTCTAATGAGATTTTTACCTGATCTCATTAAAACCATTACGTTATTACGTTATTCTCTTCTCTTTTCGCTCTTGAAGTTTTCAAAAAGCAAAGTGCACGGAGGAATCTCTGAATCAGGGAGAAACGATGCCTCAACGATTGGAAACCGAATATCGCAGAGTCGGAAGAAAACCGCAAAGATATCGTAACTCGAGCCTAATTGCACGATATACGTACACATAAACTGTTTGTACAGTTATCTTTGCTGCAGATATAAAACTAGTAGAAAGAGAGAGAAAGAGAAGAAAAGGAGATAGAACGATCGATCGATCCTGAAGAGACTTCTAGAGATAAGATTCGCGACTGGAGGACGAGGAAGGAGGAGAGTGGATAGGAGAGACGGTAGATAAGAGCCCGCGCTTTCTCCGGAGAATCGATCTCCTTTTTTTTGTTCGCGAATCGGAGATGTCCCGACAGAGCCCATTCGCTGGCTGTTCCTGTTCGGCTGCGATCCGGATTCTATGCCGAGGACTGCCGAATCGATGCGTCTTTAAACCCCCGACGACCACGCGCAAGCAGGATGTACAGCGGCGCAGACAGGATTTTCCGGTGTCCGGGGGGTAGAGGGGAAGGGGAGAAAGGAGAGAAACGGGGGCCGGGCACTTTAATTGCGGCAATTAAGAATGCAGATAGATGCGGCGAGAGTACCACAGACCCACCGTCTTCATTAACATTCGCTAAATCGTACATCCTCGCTCGTTAGTCCGCTCCCGAATAGTCTTGGGGAGGAAGTCCTTTTCGTTCGTTTATCCACCGTCTCGCGCTACCTCCGTGCGGTAATTCCTTCTCGATAATCTCTACCGTTGCTTCGTTCGCTCCAACTTGAAACTACCTGCTTTACGCATTTAGTTTTTGGTAGATCACAATGAGAGAGAAAAAAGAGAAATATACATATATACATTCTTCCTTTTTGCGCTATATATTACAAACTCTTATCTGGATATCGAGAAGAAGAAGACGAAAGCTTCTTCCACAGGGATTTCATCTAAGCTCATTACTCACGCGTATAGTGAATTGAAGCGCGCGAGCGCTGGATACGGATTCGTAAGGCAATTAGTGTGCAATAATATTCCTCTCTAAGAGGCGGCCGCTTAACGCATCAATAATATTCATGGCAAGTAAGTAGACGCGTTTCTGTGTGTGCGAGGCCCGCACGTATACACGTAAACGCGAGTGCGCGTGTCTCGGAAGCTATGAATTTCACAGCCCCATTCGGATGGGCCTGTGGTAATCGATACTAATATTAAACACAATAGGGCGATATTCCTGGCGACGAGTTTACTCGTCCTTCGTACGTGCTACTTAATGTAAAAAACGTTACACACCCTGCACGGGCCTTAATTCGCCGCGAAACTGCGGAGGCGGCGTTTCTGTGCGGGTAATTTGGTTAAATTGTGTTGTAATTGTGCTGCAATTGCTACACGGAGATAGAAAGTGAGGGGGTGAGGAAAGATAGGGTTGTGAACGAGACATCGCAGAATGCATCCGGTTCGGTAACGCGCATTCTCCGCGTTGCAGTTACCTCAACATTGTTAGCGTATATTAATAAACCTTGAGAGAGAGAGAGAGACAGAGAGAGAAGGAAAGAGCGTGCGCGCGATGAACGGGCAAATACGATTACGACGGAAATCAATTACGGCAGATTCGCAGTCGAGCGATTCGTCGGCTATCTACGTAGATCGCAACCGAACGAAAAACGGAGGGATAACAAGGGATTTGCAGTGAATGTACATCATAGCTTATAAGCATAGAAGGTTGATAATTAAACGTATTCTCCTCGAAAGCTCTCTTTTTAATAAACTGAATCCCCGTTATTCTTCAATTTCCAAAATTTGATAGTTATGAGAAAATACGAGGGACTTTTACTTGAAAAATTAAAAGGATTTGTGGTTGACAGAAGATAATGTTAAAAATTGCGATCGAAAAGAAATGATAATCGAGCTTCATATTAATATAACTGATAAAAATATCTATAGCTGAAAGGATTAGCCGTTTTGACTGGAGACAGCGCAATGAAACAAACAGAGAACATGACAAGCGTATTAAAATCTCATAAAGCTATCATGTTAGTCACGGTGAGAGATACAAATTGACATTATAAGCGTACAATATAAAGTATATCAAATCGAGAAGAACGCAGGGACACGGATAAAAACTGCCTATTTGAAGTTTTACGATTTTACGTGCCTTGTTTTAATAATAATTACGAGATCGCAGTTGAAAAAATAACAAATCTTTTTTTGCGCTCGGATTACCTATAAATAATCGTCACAAAAACTCATCACATTTTTCACATTTATAACGGAATTATATTTTTTCATCTACGCATTTTCGCGACAGTTATAATCGGCCGATGTTAATTTGAAGATTGAATTTCCGGTTAACGCGTCGTTTTCTTTTTGATACAGAGAGGTACCCTGTTTCACGTCGATTCGTTCGCGACCATGTGAACCTTTGATCGCGTGCAATTACAGGTTCGCTCTGATAATATTGTACAAACGAGCAATTCAACATCGCGGTAACGAGAGAATTTCTGTCCTCTTTATATCGTAATGGTATATTTCGCAATATTTTCATCATTTTCTGTCACATTCTTCACTCGTAATCGCATGCATAATGTCATTTAAGCCGTGTGGAATTGCGATTGAAGTTTCGTTACTTTCACTTTTGCTACGTTATGTTTTTCGCTTGTCTGTATTATCCTCGGTATTTTCGTTCTGGGGAAAGGCAATATCTTTAAAAATTTATTTTTGTTTTTTATTGCTATGGTTAATTTCAATTTATGCTATGCAATAATAGTATCGATGGAATAACAGCTGTCATTAAAGCGTTAATGTAATGCAGACTCTCGGAAAGAGATTATTAATAGCATGATCGTTGCTATTTCCATTAAATTATATATGCAACATATATATTTAGATCACATACATCACCAATATTATTTAATATGATTTATTTATAATATTTTGAAAAATAACATTGTAATAGACGCCAGAATATATATTACAAATTTTATTCCTATTAATAGTATTTATCTGTATTGAATAATTTTTTTAGCTGAAGATATTTGAAATATTTAACAATAAGATATATTTGTCATAAATATAAATATGTAGTTTTTACATTATCTTCTTCGTATTCTGTATTTTTAAAACTCGAATTTTTACTTTACTGCTTTAAAAGATTAAAAGAGATATTAGAAGGCAGATTTTAGGCTATACGAATAATAAAATTCGCATAAATTTGCTGTCTTCTCTACGACTGTTAAGCGGCTAAGCGTCAAATATCGTGTAGCCGCAAACTTTCGGCCGCACAATCTTCTGTCGGAGAGACGCGCTGACATTGACAGAAACGTTTCGTGAATTTCTCGCGGACGTTAGCGGCAATGCTATTTCTCTCTCGGCGGGACCGAGGGTGTCTAAATATAACGGCACGTGGTAAATGTTTCGGGGCAAATACCCTTCTGCGGGCGATTCCATCTCGCGCTCTATTTTAAGGCGTTATTGCGTGCGAACAAAAGTGATTGTATCCGTATGGAAGAAAGTGCAGAGCGTGCCGTGATAAGCGTATATAAGTCAGCTCGCTCGAAACGTCCATCTCGAACGAAACACTCGACTATACTTCGTGGTAGATTTATGCGCGAGCTTCACTCACTGACGTAAGACGATGCTGTACCGTGAAATATTTGTACGAGATTCTTCACGCGTGGTTAAGGGGACAAAGAGCTTTTAAATTTATTTATTCCAATTTTGTCAACGTACCGTATGCAATATCGAATAAATTTTGCTCTTTTTTATCGACACATGAATTTGCGAATGAAAATTACATCTATATATGTATTCCTTTTTTTCGAATAATTTTATATAATATATAGTTCAAACAATAATTTTATGTTATTTCTCCAGAATTAGCGCGGATATATTCGGGTATCTGCCATTTTATGGGCCATCTTCTATGTACATATGTATGTCGGCTGTTACGTGCTTCGTTTCAGGATCCAATCCCTCCGACATTATTCGCAGAATACTAGGTATAATACAGGTGGGACAAGAATATATTGGTTTCATGCAATTTGAATATATATAAAGCGTATACATATAAAGTCCGGGTTTGCAGTACATTCGATCTCTCAGTTGAGCGCAACGTTCGTATTCAAGCGATACTATAATACTCAGAGATACATTTAATCCAACGAGACTCGTTTAATCCAAACTAATTCATCGTCCAAATGTTTGACGTAATTTCTCGCGGATCGAATTGAATTTTGCCGGTAATACATTAATTCTCTATATCAAGAACAGAGATGACAAAGATTCTGCGATATTGACAAATGTTTGCGATATTGATAAATCTTTGCGATGTAAGAATTTTACAATCTACATCTTAAGAATTAAATTGGCCGTAGCGCGGTCGGAAATGTCGAGATAAAATTATCGAAAATTATCAAAACTGAATTAATAATTACATTAAGCGCGCTAGTTACGTTATACGAGTTAATGATATGATCGATGTTAGATACTTTCTCATTAAAAGTAGCACATTTTACTATGCGGAGAAATGTTATTTATCGAATTAAATTTGGAAGAATTTTCATGCTCTGAAACGATTTGCATAATTATAGATTTTTGAAATTGTTCAATTACCATAAATCCTCTTCTGTCGAACTTTTAGTTCGGAAATTTCCATCGAGATAATAAAACATCGAATACGAATCGCGATAGGTTTCGATTATAATGTCAGGCGCAATCACGATGTCCGACAGTCATCCTCGAGGTCTGTCCAGCGAGATTGCTTGCGGTTGGTCACGATGCTATCTTAATAGGTATTGTTGTGTATCCGACTTAGACTTTTCCTTCGTCTTCTTTTCTCTCTCTCTCTCTCTCTCTCTCTTTCTTTCTTTCTTTCATTCTCTCCTACCTCTGACCATTCAACCCTCTACTCCGCTACTTATCTCATAATAGAAAGCGAATCGATTTTCATTTATTGAAGATTGCCGTGGAATGGGCGATGGCACGCGGTTGTCCGTTCGATAAAATTAATTGATTCGTCAAACACAAGTTTTGCCGCGCAATCGGGCATAATTGCCATAACGTCATCTATCGATTTTGTTCTATGTAAGAACACATTGTATATCTTTTATTACGTAACGATCGCACGATGACAATGTTATTTTATTGATTCTTATAATTTTTGTGTAAATGGAAAATAGAATCGAAATAAGATGTATTAATATTCTAGATATATAAAAAAAGTATTAATATAGTAATATATAATATAATATATCGTGTTTGCGCATAATATTAAAATTGGACATATCTATAATGAGGATTTTCACAGAGATTAATGATAAAATAAAATTATTCTCGATAATTCCGTTTTACGTGCGGCGGAAATATAATGAAGTTTCGTTGATTAACGCGAATGATGCGAATATCAAGACCGCTGGATGATTTTTGTGATGCATTTTTATGAAATATTTATGTTCGCATCAACTAAAATATAGATATATATATATTTGGTTTCACGTTCTGCGGTTCGCATTTCGTTTTGTCTGATAACTCACGTGCGAACTCGTGCGATAAAAACAACGTCGCGACGTCTAGGCGACTTCTTATCCGCTCGTTTCCGTGCGATTTAACTCTTTAATGTCAGTGCTAACTAATGCGCGTATTTTCAACCGTTATAAGACGCGCGGAGAAACAAGAGCGATGAGATACGCCCGTTTAAACCCGCGCGCGACTTTTCAATTTCTGTTTGTTAGTATGCAATTTTCGATCGACGTTTTTTTTCTTTTTTTTTTTTTT
>NW_021848818.1:808180-820212 GCF_003651465.1 Formica exsecta | reverse complement strand
TATATTTCATGAAGTTGGTAACAAAAATGATTTTGAATTCAGCCGCATTTTTTTTTTGGAATTTTTGATCCGCGTTTTTTTTTTTTTTTTTTTTTTTTTTTTTTTTTGCCTTGTCGCGTCTCTTTGCGGTGCGAGCATTTCCGTTCGAACGAAGAGCATCGAAAATTGATTCGCTCCAGTAGCTCTTTTTTTCATTCGATGCTACGAGCTCTCCGCCTGTGATCCAATTTAAGTTTTACCATCTAGCGTGTTAATTCGCATGGTTTAACTTAACAGTTAAAATAGTCGCACGGATTTTCACAAGTTCAATATTCATGATCTGTTATGCATAAGCAACATAAGCGTGAATCATATGTATGCGCAGAGAAAGAAAGAGAGGGAGCGAAAAATTCTTTTGGGTAAATAAATTTAAGGATGCATATCAGAAGTAACGAAATATACGACAATTTTATTCCACTGAATAAATTAGATATTTAACAATTCCAAAAAGACGTTTATAACTAATCCTATAAAATATGATGTGTCTAATTTATAATCGTAAATTAGCTCGAACCCACGCGATTTGGATGACAATGGTGAAGATTCCGAGAGATTTCATTGTAAAGGGAAATGGAGGAAGAGGGAGGGGGAGAAGAGAAAATTATTTGAAAGAGCGTCTATGACGACACGCGAGCGGCGTTTCATTTTCAGAAACAGTATCCGAGCGTTTAAATATCCGAGTAACAAATAAGCTTTGTCATGCGGTAGAGGCGCGCATTGTCCGCGCTAATAATAAATTCTCATCTTCTTAATGGCAGGTATCCTCCGATTTTTGTCTCGGATGTCACAAAGCCATTCCTTCCCCTCGGTTCTCGCTTTGTCGCACGATTATTCTCAGTTCCACCGCACCTTTAGCCGCGACAATCGTTATCCAATGGGAATATCACGGCGCGTAATCGTTCAAGGATGTCAGGAGCCCTAAAGGGCGAACAAAGGAAGAATGGGACGAAAAAGCGAATGCCAGCATCTGAAATATTGAACGTCGCGATATGTTTTCGCGGATAGGAAAGGAAGGTAGTAAACAAAGAGAGTAAGAGAGAAATAGAGAGAGGGACAGATTAGAAGGAGAATGAGAGCGTGAGAGATTCGGTAGCCTTTACTTAAGACGGACTTACAAACGTTTCCTTCCCAAGGGAACTTGGGAGTAAGCGAAACGTAATTCGACGCTTAACCCTTTGTCGCCGGCGACGACGGTACTTTGAAGTGCCACTGTCTCTTGCAACATGTAAAATCACTTTATGCCATTACCCACGGTTTTCCGCCTATTGATAATCCAATGCGTTTGGCTTAATATTACAACTCATTTTCATTTTTGGATCAATTGGTTATTTATATACGGTTGTTGATCGTTCATATTTTGTTGATTATCCCATATAAGGACGCGCGCGTATTATCGCACCGGTAATTGTCAACGACGTGATGGCGCACGCGGTGGACACCGACGAAAACGCTTAACCGTCAACACCGGCTTACTCGCTTGTTAATGGGATTAATATACTGTTAATTACCTCTCGAAAGCCTCCGGCCGCTTTGTATTGCACCTCGATTCCTGCAGTTTGACGATAGCAGAGAGAGGGAGAGAGCCCGATATGTAGGTTTCATTTTGGGCGTGCACGCGCAACCGTCTGCGGCTTACCATGAATGACAATCCGTTACTCGTTTCCGGCGCAAATTATACCTGGTTTTACGACCGTCAAAAGAGCCACGCACTATACGCGCGTTTAATTTAATTATGGGATTTCATAATTAACGGCTCTCATTACTGTCATGATTGCACCATTGCCGCCCTGTCGTTTTGATATCTCCCTCTCTTCCTCCCTCGTCTTTCTCGCTCGATTTTCCTGCTCTTTCTTGTCTCGATTCTTCTCTTCTTTGTTTTTCTTGCTCTTTCTAATTATGCGTTGCTGCATTTCTTAAATGCAACTCTTCGAACTTGTGTCATTTTTCCTCAACACCATCGTATTGCGCTCATTGCGAAAGCAGCGCGCGGTAGTAAAACGCAAGACGGCATTAAGCTTTATGCCGACTCGCTAATATGGCGCTTTCTCGGCTTTTCTAGCTTTTCGTGCTGCAACATCGCCATAAGCAGCAACGAGCGGCGCTCTTCCAGTGAGATTTATAAAACACAGCGCGAGCAGATAAAGCGCAATTGCTGCGGCGCAATTTTATTCTCGCAAGCGTGATAATTTTGCCAACTTCATTTTGACAGGATAAAAATAAAGCGAGCGTGGAACACAAACATCCTGTTTATTTATTTCTCTCTGTTTAAAAAAATAGGCGTGCAATAATTCTGCGGTATTTCGCAGCACTGAATTACTTCATGCATGAAAAATTGACGCAAATAACTGTTCATTAAATGCTCGGGCTATTTCAAATAATGCGAATGTTATATTTGGTATTGATCAGATATAACAATGGTATTTTCTTTCATAAGGAATGTTCACATACTATGTGCACAAATCTGGTTAATTATAAAGAACTGAAAAAAACTATAGCTTTCTCTTTCCAGCCAGGGAGCTTAGAACGCGCCGTATAATAAATGTACTACTGTTAAAGCGAATAACGTAACGAGTTTACCGATTACATGCATGATAACTCAATAATTAATGAACTTTTAATCCGCATCTGGCGTAAGAAGAATTGAACAATTTTTTAATATCTACGCGTTGATTAAAATCTCGATAATAACCCGAGGGCGCTTATATACGCGGGCAATCTAAACCGCTTCGTGGTTCATGATAATTAATAGCGATGGATTAGGGACGATAATGACATTAATATCGCCAGTTTTACCAAACAGGTGACAGCATTCCGACCGCGGTGGTTTGATTGACGCGAAAATTGTATTAAACATCATCATTGCGATCATGATATCGCTTGCGTCCGCTAATGTAGCTAGTATCACGCTAATATCCCTTTTCGAATATTTCAATTTTGCATTGGCGAATATTACATATATTATAACGTATCTAAATCGTGGAATAAAGATAACCTTGATGGCTTGATAATGAACAATTTAATGAAACGTCGACGGACTGAAAGACTAACGGATGCAACTGCTTTCTATTTTGTAAAGAGATTTATATAAAACGATATCGATTGAACACATTATCTACTTGCATTTATAAAACTATATCTGTTACATTTATTTGAGATATTGAATTTCGTCTGGATCATAGATTATTAGTAATAATTGACATATCTCGTTGATACGTATAAAATGCATCCGGTCGTATTTAAAGAACTACGTGTATTGCCATATATATAGAAAAAGAACTAGGTAAAGAATATATTCGTCAGAAATTTTATTCGTTCCAACAAAGATGTATAATTAATTAGATTTTCGTAAGATTAATCGAAATTTGCGAAACTCCCAGTGTATTAATATTCGATCGCCGATGATTTAAAAATGATTTACATCGAGAGGTCTGATCCCTCGCCGTAATATATATATAGGTCTGCACCGAACGCATTCGAAAACATTCAGCCCGAGAAACGTAATAACGCGCGCGGCAGCTGCAGTCTCGTTCGTACAATAATTTTCCCCGTGGCGCATTACGTTAACTCGTTTTTAAGCGTCGTTCGCGCGAACAGCGTATTTCCATTCCGCGCGTCCTTTCCGTCATGTCGAGCTTTCCGCACCCGCTCGCTCTCCGCTCCCTTATGCTTTTTTGCGTCCCTTTCATGGCACGTTCGCGTCCAGGGACGCGTTTCACGCGTCGTCGCGGCGACCGGAATCATCGCGAATATTGCGTTAGCGCGAATTTTTGCGCTTTTCCGCCGGCCAATCGCCATTTAAAAGGGTTGACTTGACGCTCCGTTGCGTACAAGTATTTCTATCATTTGACTTTTTACCGCAGCGCGTACGCGCTTAATTTCGTTTGCACGAGATATCCTACTAATTGGCAGATGTACATCAGCATTATTATAATGCACATTGTTACGCTGATGTGTTATTATGAGATGTGTCTTTATGACGTACGCTAATTGTCAAAAATATCCGATAAAAAGTACGATCTCTCGGTTGTTGCAACGACGCGAACGACTTTTCGATAAATTGATCAACGTATAATAAGAGATAATAATATAAATAATATTGCTAGATTATTTTACACGCTTGCTTGAAAATTTAGAGTTCAGACGCTGTCACCTGTTCTCCCGCTTGCTTTTAAACGCGCGCATCTTTGTCGCTTTGGCTTTTGCCAAAAAATAACTTCGACTGCGATATTTTTTTTTTTTTTTTTTTTTTAGCCCGCCATGAAGCAATGCGTCCGGCATTCCCTTTTTGCCGAGGCTCGCGAACGTTAACCGCCACCGCACGCGTAATTTTTTCGCGTCGGTCCGTGAAACGCGAGTTTCACGCCGGACGAACGGGCGAGCACTTTACGCCGATCCTCAAAGCGACTGTGCTTTTGTTATTCGTTTGGGAGATTTCATCGGGCCATCGTTGCTCGTTCGATCATACGATCGATCGATCGATCGTCCGACCGCAATTAATGTCGCGGTCGGATTTTTCACTCCGCGCCGTTTTCGTCTCAATCGCCCTTTCTTCTTCGGTTGTTTTCGATCAACCGTATCTTTGTGCTCTTTTCGCGCTCATTCCTGGTTTTCGCCTTTCTCTCTTCTCTCTTTTTCCACTCTCCTCTTCCCATGTCTGTTTGTTGCCAGCTAATTCATTGTCATTTTTTATCGAAATTTTGTTTGAGAAAAAAACCAGATACTCGCAATTTCTGAATATCAAAGTGTTTATAAGTTTATTGAAAGAGCCTTTGTCCATTCAGTCATTTCGTAACCGCGCATTTCCATGGTCATACAGTACAAAACAAAGAAAATTGTACAATGCCAGTTTCAATCTCTTTACAATACATGCAATACTTGTTTGCACGAAATTAACAGATTGAGAAAAGATTTTAGTTTATAAATTTCTCGAAAATGTAGAATTTCAATAATTTACGTAATCTGATTTATAACATTGGAACAATCCCTTTGTCAATATTTTCCGATATACATTCGATATATATCTATTATGCGTAATTCGAAATCGCAAATCGCAAAACTTTTGTTCGATACGCATTGGAAATATGTTTGATTACGGTTTACATTTTTCTAGAAACAGAACGAGTCTCGTGATATATGCAAAAGCGGCTATCTCGTCGTAGTGCGATCGACGATAACGTTCTATGAAAAATACGCCCGCGATTCGAGAATCCAGGTCATCCCAGGAAAAATCGAACGAAAAATCGGGCTTGCTATATTTCCGTGGTCCTGTCGTTTTTCCTTCACCGGTTCAAGAATGCGATCGCACAAAGCGCACGATAAAACTTTTCGCCATATTCTTAAACCATAGAATACATTCACTCTCGTATGATCGCTCATTTATATTCCCCAAGACACGTGAATAGACTGACGTATCATGAATTCATCGTCGTAGTCTTCGATAAGTCTTCGAAAGTCGTATACTTTTCCCAGATAATTTCGCGATCGGATGCAAGCCCGGTGGATTGCATCCGGTTGGTTCTAAAATAATCGACGGATCGACTTTTGTGAAAATCCGCGAGCTGATTTTGCTGACTTAATCCGCCATAATCTGTTAGTTTTCTTCAGTTTGCGTTCCCACCTGATTTAACGTGTGATCGGCGAGGAGGAGTTTTTCGCGCACTTCGTTATTCGAGTGACGGAGAAGGACGGAGTTTCTCGGATGAACGACCATTTGATCGACGCCAATGTTTTTTTTTCGGAAACGAACGTTTTCTCGTTCTCTCTATCAGTCTTTCGGTAGGTATCAATTTCGTCTAACAAAGCGCATCGGACGTCTCAGGATAGGCGAGGAGAGCGAAACGACGAAAGTAGATTAAATATCGAGGATGACTCGTCGGGCAGGAAGAATAATATCACCTCTCCCCTTCTCCGAGGAGCTTTCAGCTCTTAATATCCCAGCTTCTCTTTCAGGGGTATACTTTTCAGCTATTAATTCTATTTAATAACTTATTTCATTATTCAGCAGCCACCCGTTAAATCTTTCTTTCCGGTACGAGCTGATGCTTGCATTAAAACTGGCTCTTCACTTTTTGCTCTTCGCTTCCTCCCTATTTCTTCTTACGCCTGACGTATCATGAATTCATCGTCGTAGTCTTCGATAAGTCTTCGAAAGTCGTATACTTTTCCCAGATAATTTCGCGATCGGATGCAAGCCCGGTGGATTGCATCCGGTTGGTTCTAAAATAATCGACGGATCGACTTTTGTGAAAATCCGCGAGCTGATTTTGCTGACTTAATCCGCCATAATCTGTTAGTTTTCTTCAGTTTGCGTTCCCACCTGATTTAACGTGTGATCGGCGAGGAGGAGTTTTTCGCGCACTTCGTTATTCGAGTGACGGAGAAGGACGGAGTTTCTCGGATGAACGACCATTTGATCGACGCCAATGTTTTTTTTTCGGAAACGAACGTTTTCTCGTTCTCTCTATCAGTCTTTCGGTAGGTATCAATTTCGTCTAACAAAGCGCATCGGACGTCTCAGGATAGGCGAGGAGAGCGAAACGACGAAAGTAGATTAAATATCGAGGATGACTCGTCGGGCAGGAAGAATAATATCACCTCTCCCCTTCTCCGAGGAGCTTTCAGCTCTTAATATCCCAGCTTCTCTTTCAGGGGTATACTTTTCAGCTATTAATTCTATTTAATAACTTATTTCATTATTCAGCAGCCACCCGTTAAATCTTTCTTTCCGGTACGAGCTGATGCTTGCATTAAAACTGGCTCTTCACTTTTTGCTCTTCGCTTCCTCCCTATTTCTTCTTACGCATTTCACTCTCTTTCTCTCTTTCTCTCTTTCTTCGTGAAATCTTTTATTTATTTACTCCCCTTATTATGTACTTCTACGACGAATAGTCATCATTGCGATTGCGCAACTCCGGGCCCGTGGTTCAAAGCGCACTTTCTACCAAGGTACTTCTCTCTGGAAAGGGTAGCAGGTTTGTGAAATATAGAGCATCGCGAAGAGAAAGAGAGAGAGAGAGAGAAGGAGAGAGAGAGAGAGAGAGATGGCGTATTATACTACCGCGTCAAAGGAACCGGATATAGGGGCAGATCATGGACGGCAAACAGACGCAACGGGGACAACAACGGCAGCACAGCAACAGCAGTATCGTCGCGTTGGTATTCAGCTTTCCTACGGCGGTTTTGGTTCGGCTTGGTGTGCTTTCCCGCGCTGCTGATTGTGAACTTGGTTTACCGAGATATTCCGCTCGCAGGAGACGAACCTAGGGATGCTCGCAACTGCAGTTCGCCGCCACCGCCGTCAATTTGCGATCCATAATCTAAACTACCACCTTCTCTGTTCGTTCCTTTAGCCTCGAGCTCTTTCTGCATCGTGTCTAATACAGAATGTCCTGAGAGTATGGCTGTCTGCGTAACGGTTTTGACACAATCTCAAGAAATAAATAATTCATACGCATAAGCAAATTTACTAAGAGAGATTTCAGACAGAAATAATTTTCGATCGTCGAATCTAACTCAAGTTTTAGAATTTAATATTTGTGCGATTCTTAAACACTACATTAACGCAATAAAAATTGATTGTAATACGGTATTTGCTTTATCCGAGTTTGAATGTAGTAGAAGAGATAAAGTCCGCGTCTGATATATTTTCTGGGAATGATAATCGGAGACTACAGGTTGTTGTGCGAGTTAAACAAGTTTGCAAACAAACTCGAGCATTTCGCACAATTGTAGTACGACTGTTATTACAGTCGACGTAGTCTGAAAATTTATAACCGACGAAAAGTCGACAGGTAGCGGCAGAGATGCGCAAATTCGAAATGCATCGCGACCACTTTCAGCTCAAGTTTCTTTGCGGTGTAATGCGTAATAAATTCTCGCGTTACGGCGCGGTTATAAAGTACACAGACACACGCATACACACCGTTTCGTGCCGCGCACTGTAGTAATCCATTCAGATCGGAATCTTTCTTGGGTGAACGGTACATTCCGGGAGCACCGGGATGATGCAGGTGTTCCCGCGAGAGCGGGTCAGCAGAAAAGGGAGGAGACAGAGAAAGAGAAGGAGAGAGAGAGAGAGAGCAGAAACGATCGTAAATCATTTTTGCGAATCCCATGTGTGAGGTAAGGTTGGAAAGCATCTAAGACGGGATCGAGGCGAATAGCGGGAAAGGGTGGAAAGGGTTGAGATGAGAAGACTGAAGTGTACAGAAAGGGAGGGAGAAGGGCGAGCGAACTGGGGGGGGGGGAGGCACGGGACAATAACTTCACAACATCTCGCGGATGAAAGCAGCGTTTATTACCTCCTGGAACAAACAGAACTGCCGTTGCCGCGCTTTCCCCTCCCCCGCTGCAATGGCTCGCGGGTAGCGTTTAATAAAATTAATTCCATCTCCCTCTTCCTCCCCCGTAGCCATCGCGTTTTACTCGAGACGAGGCACGCTTTATTTCACGATGATCTTTCTTTTTCCATGGCGATTCTTTATTAGCTGTGCCGCGGTATTACTATTTGCCCCGCGACACTTCCGTTATTTCATGGTTTACGTTATTATGCCCGTAGGCGGGCCGTTTTACATGCGCGAGCTGGCTTCTTTGGTTTACGGTGTTGTCGTAAACGTCGTACTTTCTCGTCGCGTTGAAATATGGAAAATCATGGTTGCTCGTACAGCGAGTGATATTAGTTATTTTATGCGACGCGAATGGAGCGGTGAAGAAGTTGATAATAATATAAAGATATACGAATATATGTATAGTAAAGAGGATAGGTATAGGAATTAAGTACGTTGTAACACATACGTACATAACACCGAAAAATAATCTTTACGCAAGATTTTTTTATTCGTTTGATACAAAGTACATCTAGTTTAATGATTCCTGATTGAAAATATTTCCATGAATATCTCTATTAAAAATATGATATTGATTGATTATTTAATTTTTTTATGGTTTATAATTTAATAACGAATTAAAAATTAATTACCGATAACAATATTACCGTTACTAATTACTGCTATTTCTTTTTGTTACAGGTAAGCTCTTTCACTATTTGTAACTATCATAAGCAGAATCTGCCGCTAAGTAAGTAAGAAGAAATTTAAATATAATAAACGATAACCGCAACGAGAGACATAATTCCGAGAAAAAGAAAATTAAAGTTTCGAAACAAGCTATGGTTAGAGAGAAAAAAGTCTCTCTTAAAATTGCGAAATGTTTTCGGTTTTACATTTACGTGGAGCTCATTTAGGCACTGGCGGGGCTTGCATTCAAGGAATTTGCATTGCACAGTGTATCTTAGCGAGGACAAATAATTTCCGCCATAAATTCAGCGGTAAATATGGGTGGGGCTTATCGTAATTCTCGTTAATGTAAATAGCATGAGACGCATTGTTGCATTCAGCATCGGGAATACAGAGCCATTCTTCGGAATTACAAACGTGGCGGCTCATTACGAGACTAATGCGCAGAAGTTGTCGCTCGTGTCTATAGTGTATATCCAGCGTGTGCGAATCAGGTACTTTCTGAAAATTAGCTACATGGATCAGCCTAGTCTACCTAGGAGTTTAGAAACTCTCGAGCTTCACGTTTCCGTGAAATGACATCGGTGCCACGTAATACTGTCACCTGTTATCACACTTTGCGTACTTTCCATCACATCATGCCAAATGAATGGATATCAGTCAATCAAATAATGTCACTAGCGCCTAACAATGATATACGAAATTTCATTAGAAATTTATACGTCTTCCATTTCGCATTACATCCTTATATGATACATAATGATACATATTTCTATTTGAAACACAATTCTGTGCAATAATATGTATTTTGCATAGGAATCTAAAAGTTTCATACACGAGCGTTGATAGAAATATTAATTCATAACCATATACGCTGTGTGATTTATGTAAACTTCTTATTCCGTCGAGATAAATTTTTATACAAAGCTTCACGTCTCTTTGTCATCGCCTTTTCCTCGATCGCTTCGCACGTTGCGCGTTAAATTTCACCCGCGTATTTTGCCATGAACAAGATTCAACGGGCAGACGATATAATATTCGCAAAGATTCACATCTGCACGAAGTCTTGTCCTTAATTAGTGATACACCGTCGGGCTCGCTCGTCTCGTTTTACGTTCCCCTAGCTAAAGCTCGCGCTTTAGACGGTCCTGGAAACTTGCCCTCTCTATGTGGGTCTCGGTTAATCTCGAAAGGATAGAGCGGTGAAAGAGAGAGACAGAGAGTTTCGCTCGCAGATAGGTGGTGCTAATTATCAAGGTCTCTCTCTATCGCCGGTAAAGTTGGCCAAGGGAGAACCGATTACGTCACTACAGGAGTATATAAGTAACGATGGCCGTTGTTGTACCTTCGCTCTCATTAACGCTCGCCGGTGCTGCGAGCCCATTCGGGAGGACTTTCATCAAAGTAAGTTAGCCTTCACAATAGGGCGAATAAATATCGCCGAGTAAGTGCTCTTGGCTGCTGGCTCTTTCAAGTTCCGTATTTTAAATGAAGAATGAAGAAAGAGAAAGAGAGAGGAAGGGAAATCGTCGTGACCCGCGAATAACTAACTCATCCGCGGAAACGAGAACCTGGAAATGCGTGCGCGTCTGCCGGGGAGAAATAAATAGATTTGATCGCCTCATATTTAAAATTTATATTATGTATCGTGCGGTGTATAAGGGAAACTCGGCTCTCAAAGAAACCTCCGCGGTAGCTCAGATAATTGCGTTTGCCGAGTAAATATATTTACTTAGCTCTCGTCCGGATCTCCGATATTTTCCGATCGCACTGGATCAGAATACGCGGAACAGAATACACTCGAAGAACACTCGAGTATGCGTGCGTCATGTGCACTTTGCTATGCATTCGAACTGGAAAGAAAATGGGCGATGCTTTCTAACAACGAGTCCCGTAGATTGGAGAGCAAAAAATGTTTATTTGTGCGCGTATCGCGTGTTTTTAAAACCTCTCTATGATCTTTTCGCCTCTCGATGCTCTCTATATTTAAATTGACATTTTATCCGCTAATGCGTTGTTTATCAAACAACTCTATAACACATCTGCTGCAATAATATTGATGCTATTATTATTGCAATTGTTATAATAATTATTTTATTGTTAATGTAACGCAGAAGTGGATTATAGTAACAACGTTCCCAAATTTATACAATCGTGATTATGCCGTAGGATCGAATTGATGCCGAATTTACCGTCGCTGTAAATATGTGTCTATCAATTATAAAGGAAATGTAAATATGCTGTAAAATGAAGATTATGTTGCGTGCAAAATCCAAACCGCTGTATCTGTATCATAAACCAATAAGCGACACGTTTTGACGGATTATATCGCAGGGCTATATTAAATATTCATCTTTGATCTAAAAATATATGCAGTCGCATCGCACGAGCGTGACTAAAATGCTTTGCAGTTGATGGAACAAAATATATTTTTGCTCATAAACGGCATTGTTAAGTATGCAGTTGCACAATTTATGCTCGGAAATAACGTACCAGAAGCCAGCAAGTATCCAAAGGCGCGTCCGCGTTTTGCTAGAATTTCCCTTGCGATATGAAGCTTTTCACATGTCAATTTAAATACTTTATTTCCGATTTCTATGCTTTAATCGCTCGGCAAGAAATTCCCAAATGATTTATAAGGCAATGATTATCTTTTCACGTTGAATATGCTTGGGAGCGTAGTCTCTGTGGAATTTCGAGGAAACTCCATGCCATTCCTTCGTATTAATACGATTAACGGAGGCATGAAACGCACTATCTTTCCTCGAGGCACGTCGGCTCGCCTGTCGAATTCCGAATTTTCGGCCATAATGTCGAAATTCAACTATCGTGTGAGGATGAGAGAGAGCGGGAGGCGCGACGGCGAGAAAGCGCGGAGAGATCACGGGCTGTTTAGAATGCAGCTGCGGTTTGCTTCAATCCCATCGGTCCTAGCCGATGCTGCACACGACGTGTGCTTCGTGTGCAACCATCGGAAGA
>NW_021848818.1:803589-808155 GCF_003651465.1 Formica exsecta | reverse complement strand
GGAAGAGGTAATCGGAGAGAACGTGCTTATCGAACAACGTCGCTAATTGATTGGCACGTCTCCGTCACCGTGAGAGAACCCGGTGAGGTCGAGGATGGGGGACTCTTTTCCCCTTGTGCCTACATGCATATTTAACATATTCTTGGCGACTGGTCGGCGGCTTATTATTATCGAAATAAGCTCGCGGATCGTAGACGTCGCCGCTACTTTTCCGACTCGCGTGACAGTTTCGCCGCGTCTTTTAAACGTAATAAAGTTCACTGTAATATTTTTGCCTGCTGACGGTGCGGCTCTTGGACAGATTTCGGTTCGGATGTTCGCGGTGCCGTCTCGTGTCGACTCGGTTCTAATTCTTTTTTCTTTTTTTTATTCCTTTACGACTGTTGGCGTACGAACGCTGACGAAACACGATTCATTCGCGAACGCGAAGATTTGCTCTGTTTAAATTTCACGATTTATAGTTATTTTCGCGATTTATGGTTATTAAGTATAATTTATTGTAATTTTATAATGAAAGAGAGAGAGAGAGAAACAGGGTATCTATTCCCTAGAAAAATATAGAATTCTCAGGGAATTTTTTTGTATCTGGAGAAATCAGGAAATTCTCAATTAATTTTATTGGGATTCAGGAAATTAAAAAAAAATTCTTTCTTTAATAATTTTGCTCTTATACTGTAAGCAATTTGTAATCTGCCGATAAATCAAATTGTGTGAATTATGTGTTTAAAATATATTATAAATATATATTTATCTCTCTGTTTATATATTCAATCTCAAATAAAGTCTTAATAAAATATTGAATATGCAAAATTGAAAATGCAAGTTGAAAATTTTTATCTTAACAAAAACTAATCAGTTTTTTTTCAGTATATTTGTAAATCTACCAATTAAAACTTTAGTAGCTTTGTATTTTTCTTTTGTATGAATGAAAATCGTGAGAAAACACATAAAAAAACTTATTTTAAGGAAATTATATCAAACAATTTCTTTAAAATATTCTCTTTACCTGAAATTTTGAACAAAAATACTTGGAAAATCAAAGAATTTTCAGAGAATTTTTTTACAAGATTTGAGTAGACACTTTAAAAAATTTTATTTTTATGCATATTATTTCCCAATACTACTGTTCAATTAATTATACATCACATGGATAAATCGCGAAAACGCGGTCGATTACGATCGCGTAAATTTAAACGATATGCGATTTAATATTATACTATCGAAGCGTATTTATTTTTGTATATACACATTCGTATAGAATTCATTTTCGACGCAGAATACGGAAAATGCGATTGTGATTTCCGAATCATCGCGTGAAAGCTAATATTTTGATATATTTAATATTCTCGTAATACAACATATTACGCTTCGTTGATCGATGAGTAATTAATAATTACTGTCATATATATTAGCGGGAGAGAAACGTCACGTAAATACCCGATATTTTATTTAATTCCATATACTCGCTTTTGGTGATTGAAGAAAGAATACGAAAATGTAATATAATGTAAAAACAGGAATACGTTCTTGGAATTAGCGCAAGGATATAAATATGCTTTCCTTATAACGTTTTTGAATGAAGCGGATTTGATCATTCAGATCATTAAATCTAATTTGCTATGAACATATATTCAAACCGTAAATGGATTTTGAATCTGATTAATATAAACAACACATTAATAATATAAATAATATAAAATACATTTTGATTGACGTTATTTTGGTTTTAAAGCACAAAATTCTTCGCTTTGATTAATTAATCAACCGCTTACTTGAAGTATTTAATTGATTAATCTAATAATCCAAGTATCCCATAAGTACCCCTAATAACCCCAATTTATGACGACATTAATCGATTTCAAGTAATCAAACTTGCTTCACTCGAAAACGTTATTAGTCGAAGATAGTCTAAGAACACGTGTACCGAAGCGTATTACTGGAAGAAAACACGAGCATTCGCCGGACGACGATTCTTGGAATAGGTAGGGAGGGGGAGACGCGAGAGCTCGAGCCTCGAGCCTCGAGCCGTACAATATAAACACAAACACACAGTCGCGTCCGCTGCGTGAGACGAGTCTATCTAGTTCGCGATCTCGAGATATTTCGCTCGTCTATAAGTCTATAGTCTAGCATACGTACGGTTAAACCAACATTCGCGATATTAACTAGCAACTACTTTTCCATCGACAAAGAATTATATTAGAATCGCGATCGTTAAACATATCGTATCATGAAAAATAATGGAAGAAACAAGAAGTTGGCGAGTAAAGGCCATCGCAAACAAAATTGCGTAAGAACGTAAGACGTAAGCGTGAGAAAATCGACCAATCCCAATCGAGTATTTGGCTCTTCGCTTTTACGGAAAGCCCCATACTCGATTGGGATTGGTCAATTTTCTTACGCTTACCGTATTACGTTCTTACGGAATTTTGTGTGCCATGGCCTTAACTCGTATCGTCCTGAATTTGGCGAGATTGAACCTGCGTCTATGTTAAATCGTCTCTTGGTCACCGTCGCGAGCAGTTGAGTTTCGAGCCGAGTATCAAACGATCGTCGTGATTGCGTTGAGGCTAGCGTCGAGCAAAGTATCGAGCGACCGCCGTGATTACATTGAGGTTAAGTTTCTCGCAAATGATACATAGTGATCGATATTTAGTCGGTGCGTGGTCGGAATCGCGGTTAACAGGACCACTTCGTCGAGATTCCGTAATGGACGCCATGATGAGAGGCGCGTGAATTCCGTAATCGCTCGTTTTCGCTAGTCGTCCAATGGCGATCGTTTCGTTCGTACAATTGCGCGTCGTGTATACGTGAATTTCGGGAGTGTCGAGAAAAAATATCGCCGCGCATAAACGTCGGGAGTGTCAAAAGTAACGGGCGATTATTGTGGTTATGCAGATGTCGCGAAAAATATCGGTGATCGATTGAAAGTACGTTATCGCACATAAAATGAATATCTGGAGATAATATCGCCAGTTTGTCTGTATGTGTGCGTGTGATTTTTTTATAGCGATTATTATCCGAGTAAATAAATGTACATCGGGAGTATCGAAAAAAATTGTGCGATCATCGAAATTTTAAATATTGTGACTATTATTATTCGAACTATTTTGACTAAATGATATGTGCGTCAACATGAATCATCGTTAATCAAAGCTTTGCATCGAAAAATAAAAGTTAGACAACGAGTACGAAACAGCGTGACAACGACTCTGGTGAGTCTATAATTTTATAATTAATTAAATTTCACGTTTATATTTATACAATTGCATAATAATACATAAATCCTTGTTCTTTTATGGATACTTTAATAACAGATATAAAATATAAATATATGAAATATGACAAAGAAATTATTTTTAAAATATGCATTAAAAGTGAGACGTATTTTTCATATATATTTTTCCACAATTTTTACATTACATTATTTACGTTACAACGATTAATACAGAAATGACTAGCGTATGCGGACGCATGAAATTTTATATTGTAAAAAATACATATAATAGAAATAACACCATTTTTTTACATTTCTCTGAAATGCAAATTAAAAAGTAGAATTATTACTATATAATTAAATATAACAAATGTGGTCAATTAATAATAAACATTAGTTGCCTGCTGATATGTCGAGGAGGTATATCGTAATAACATTGTGATATATCTAATTCATACGAGATACAAAAATGCAGGATTCTCTTTCTCTCATTTTTCTTGAGTAATATATAAAATATAATAATAATTCTATTAGTGGGAGAATTATATAATAATTGTGAATTACAAGACATTGGTATAAAATTGGTCAGTGGTTTATCTTGATTTAATGTTTGATTAAAATTCTGTTTAATAATTTCTCTCGTTGTTTGATGTTGAATATTACTGACGTTTAATTTTAGCGTGTGCCGATAGCATATGCTGTATTTGTATTTTTATAGCACTTTTATAAATGCGCTGCATAATTTAATTTTCGACTTTATTAATGATATTGTACATATTTCTCCACGCTATTGACTTTGTATGATCTCGCAGCTGAATACTCGTTGCTCAATGTGAATCGAGCCTTCAATTTTCTTTCATGATTCAACTAATTCGCTTTAATCGCAGAAAAAAAAAAAAAAAATTTGAGATGCGTACTTCACCAACCTCGATTTCGCATTAATCCGCCGTAGAAACGAACCCGATGAAAACTGCCTTTCGTATTTCGCGATGTTTCGAGAGCGGAGAGCTTTTAATTAGAACTTTATGTACCGCTCAACTGCCTTAATATTTACGTTTAATCCATTTCGACTGTAACCCAAGAGTAGCCGCGGATTTCGCAGTAGTATCTCGTAATCGCGATTCAAAATGCATCTGGATCTGACTGGAGTGCCCAGAGTCGGCGTTTAAGATAGAGATAAATAGATAGTAGATAGAGAAAGAGAAACATCGTTTTTAATCTATCTCGTCTGCCGCTATAATCATTTCATTTCGTGGGAAATCATGATTTGGCGAAATATCGTGGAGAGAGGCGAAATCAGAGGAGGCGTGTTCGGCGGCGGCTACCAAACGAAAAAAAAAAAAAAAAAG
>NW_021848818.1:802196-802960 GCF_003651465.1 Formica exsecta | reverse complement strand
AATTATAAAATTTTAAAATTAAAAATATCCCTGCACTATATTCACTCAGAGGCCACAAATATTTCCGACTGGCGGCCACCCGTACCAAAAAAAAAAAAAAAAAAAAAAAAAAGAAAAAGAAAAAAAAAGGGAGAGAAGGCAGCGACGGGATAGACGGGCGGAGATCCCGGATTACGAAACGTTTTCATCGCTGACGCGAATTTCCTTCGTTTATCGGAAGCTCGTTAAAGAGGATCAACGGTAAATCGCATTCGGGCTTGACGGGGGACGACAGAGGCAGGCAGGGCCCCCTCCTCCCCCGGCTGTCGCAGGATTCTCGCCGAAGAGCACGTCGCCGCACGAAACCGACAGCGCGGCGCGCGGGGTTCGCCATATATATATTTTTTTTTTCTCCTCTTTTTCGTCGGTCTTTAATAAATTACGCTCGAGCACGAAAGTACTATATGTCACCCATATTTTCGTGCGAAACACGCTCTGGCGTTTCGGGCAACGCCGGTACTCCGTGCTCTCTCTCTCCGCGAAACAACAACGCGGCGCGACGGGATGTTGCGCGAAATAACGTGCGAGACTCTAATACGCTTACGTCTCGCAAATTGGATTCTGCGAAATGAAACAGAATTCGTGCCGTGTCGATCCTTTCACATTTTTCAGTATCGGATGGTTCGTTTTCGCGAGAGCACTATTAAGATTCTTAGAAAAACGCGTTACATGTAGCACAATTCTTTTAAATATATATATTATTTTTTAAATATATATATATATAT
>NW_021848818.1:801687-801910 GCF_003651465.1 Formica exsecta | reverse complement strand
AATATATTTTTTTAATGACTCAATTTTATTATATATAATAAAATAATATAATAAGCTATTAAATCTAACGAATGTGCTTTTGATTTTCTAATCGTCTATCGCCTTCAATTCTAGAATAATTTTACGAATGAATAATTATACGCACTTTATTTTGCGCGATTTTATATTACAAACTTTTTGAATGTATCTTTGCTTATGGTCGGCGACTCTCGTTGGGATTGAA